>NC_058133.1:217928454-217953454 GCF_016433145.1 Gracilinanus agilis
TTTTTAGTATTTCTAATTTAGTTTTCATCTGGGGATTTTTAATTTGCTCACTTTCTAATTTTTTGAGTTGCATGCCCAATTCATTAATCTCTGCCCTCCCTAATTTGTTAATATATGCAATCAAGGATATAAATTTCCCCCTGAGTACTGCCTTGGCCGCATCCCACAGAGTTTGGTAGGATGTCTCATCATTGTCATTTTCTTCAATGAAATTATTGATTGATTGTTTCTATGATTCCTTCTTTGACAAATTGGTTTTGAAGAATCATATTATTTATTTTCCAATTAGTTTTTGATTTTCCTGTCCAGGTGCCCTTACTAATTATTATTTTTATTGCATTATGATCTGAGAAGGTTACATTTATTATTTCTGCTCTTTTGTATTTGCTTGCAATGATTCTATGCCCTATAACATGGTCAATCTTTGTGAATGTGCCATGTGCAGCTAAAAAGAAGGTGTATTCCTTTTTGTCCCTATTTATTTTCCTCCACATATCAATTAGATCTAATTTTTCTAGGACTTCATTCACCTCTCTTACCTCTTTCTTATTAATTTTTCTGTTTGATTTATCTAGATCTGACAGAGGAATATTTAGATCTCCCACTAGTATGGTTTTACTATCTATTTCCTTCTTGAGCTCTGCCAGTTTCTCCTTTATGAATATGGGTGCTATGCCACTTGGTGCATACATATTGAGTAGTGTTATTTCCTCATTGTTTATACTGCCTTTAATCAGGATGTAATGACCTTCCCTGTCTTTTTTTATCATATCTATTTTTACTTTGGCTTTGTCAGAAATCATAATAGCCACTCCAGCCTTCTTTTTCTCATTTGACGCCCCAAAGATTTTGCTCAAACCCTGAACTTTAAACTTGTGTATGTCTACCCGCCTCATATGTGTTTCTTGTAGACAACATATGGTGGGATTTTGGTTTCTAATCCACTCTGCTATTTGCTTCTGTTTTATGAACGAGTTCATCCCATTCACATTCAGTTATAATCATCAGTTGTGCAATTGCTGACATTTTCGAATCCTCCCATATTCCTACCCCCTTTTTCCTTATGCTTTTTCCTTTTAAATCAATGGTTTGCTATTGAGCCGCTATCCCTTATCCCCTCCCTTGATTAACTTCCCTTTCTACCCCCCTCCCTTATTTTCCCCTCTCTTTTTGTTTTTAAAGGCCTTATGAATTCCCTCCCTCTTCTCCCCTCCCTTTTTTTGACCTCCCCACTCCCCTGTTCCCCTTGGTTTATCCCTTCTAACTTTCTCAGAAGGGTTAGATAAGAGTTTTATGTCCCAATGGATAGTATAGCTACTCTTCCCTCTCCGGGTTGATTACACTAAGAGTAAGGTTTGATTATTACCTCTTAATGCTCTCTTCCTCTCCTTCTTATAATAGTATTTGTCCCCTCTCCCTCCCATGCCCTCTTTGTGTGTAATAGAATATCCTATTTTCTTATTCACTCAAGTTTCTCTTGGTGTCCCCTGCTATTCACCCCCTCTTTCCCATCCCCCATGTCATCTTAGATTATTTAGTGTTCCACCCTCACCCTGTGAATTATTCTTCTGATTACTATAATAGTGAATATTATAATAGTGAATAGAGTTCACTACAGAGAAATATACATAACGTTTCTCTACATAGGAATACAGATAATTAGATCTCACTGAGGCCCTTAAAAAGGCAAATTTAAAAATTATAAGTTTTCTTTCTTTCCCCTCTGAATCTTATTTACCATTTCATGTTTCTCTCCATTTTTGTGGTTGGATATCAAGCTTTCCATTTAGCCCCGGTCTTTTCTGTGCAAATACCTGGAATTCTTCAATTTTGTTGAATGCCCATACTTTCCCCTGGAAATATATAGTCAATTTTGATGGATAGTTGATCCATGGTTGCAGGCCCAGCTCTCTTGCCTTTCTGAATATCGTATTCCAAGCCTTGCGATCTTTTAGTGTGGAGGCTGCCAGATCCTGTTTGATCCTGATTGGTGCTCCTTGATATTTGAATTGTTTCTTTCTGGCTTCTTGTAAGATTCTTTCCTTTGCTTGGAAACTCTTGAATTTGGCGATTATATTTCTGGGTGTTTTCTTTTCTTGATCGAATGTCGCAGGTGTTCTATGAATCCTTTCAATGTCTATATTGCCCTCTTGTTGTAGGACTTCAGGACAATTTTGCTTAATTATTTCTGTTAGTATGGAGTCCAGGTTTCTATTAATTTCTGGTTTTTCTGGAAGACCAATTATTCTCAAATTGTCTCTTCTAGACCGGTTTTCTTGGTCTGTCACTCTCTCATTGAGATATTTCATGTTTCCTTCTATTTTTTCAGTCTTTTGACTTTGTTTTATTTGTTCTTGTTGTCTTGAGAGATCATTAGCTTCTAGCTGCTCTATTCTAGCCTTTAGGGACTGGTTTTCAGCTATAATCTTCTGGTTTTTGGCCATAATCTTCTGGTTTTCAGCTATAAGCTTCTGGTATTCCTTTTCAATCTGGTCATTTCTGGTGTTCAATTTGCTTATCAGTTCATTTGGTTTCTGAGCCTCACTTTCCAGTTGCAAGATTCTACCTTTTAAACTGTTATTTTCTTGCCAGATCTCTTCCATTTTCCTCAAAATCTCAGTTTTGAACTCTTCCATAGCTTGTGAGGAGTTTTCCTTATTTGAGGAGGGTCCGGATGCTTGTTTGTTCTCCTCCTCTGTTTGCTCGGTTGTCTGGATTTTCTCTGTGTAAAAGTTGTCAAGTGGTAAAGACTTCTTTTTCTTGTTGTTAATCTTTCTCTTCTGGACTTCCTGAGACTGGGTAGCCATAGTTAGCCCAGCAGCTTCAAAGGTTTATCCTTGAGCTCAGGGTCTGTCCGCGGTCAAGCCCCCTGGTGGATCCCCTTGCTTGATCCTCTGCTGGAGGTTTTTTTACAAGTCTCAGGGCGCTGCTTCCACAGGCGTACACCCGTCCACGCTGGTTCCCCACTCAGGATTTCAGAGCTTTAGCTTGTGGCTGTGTCTGCCTCCACCCATGCCTCCTCGGAGCCTGAGCTCTGAGCCCGCCTGAGCTCTGCTCCCGTGCTCTGCGCCCTAAGCCCGCGCTCAGATTTCGGGTGCGTTCTTTGGCTTTTTGGGGTCCCAAATCTTGCTGCTCTCAGGAACAGGCCCCGGAGCTGCCAATGACTCGATGGTTGCCCCAAACTTGCTCAATTTCTTTTTAGCTGGGTTCGGTGCTATAGGTGCTTTGTGTGGAGGGGTTGGGGGTGGGGTGGTTGCTCAGCCTGCGATTTAGTGAGAGCTGTTTCACCCCTTTATAGCATGGAAATGCCTCGATTCCACGTACCTTCCACGCTGTGCCCTGTTGTGGGGTTCCTCCGTTCATCTGGACTTGTTTTTATGTCCCCTTGAGGAGTTTTGTGTGTTTTGGTCAGGAGAGGTTAAGAGCTGCTTCTTACTCTGCTGCCATCTTAACCCGGAACCTCCACAAGTCCTTTTTGATTATGATTTTTATTGCATTATGACCTGGAAAAATTGCATTCATTATTTCTGCTTTCCTACCTTTATTTGAAATAATTTTATGCTGTAGTACATGGTCAGTCTTTGTGTATGTGTCATGTGCTGCTGAAAAGAAAGCATATTCCTTTTTATCACTATTCATTTTTCTTCAGATATCTATTAGCTCTAATTTTTCTAACATTTAATTCACTTCCCTTACTTCTTTCTCATTTGTTTTTTGGTTTAATTTATCTGGTTCTGATAGGGTAAGGTTGAGGTCTCCCACTACTATGGTTTTACTATCTATTCTCTCCTTAAACTCCTTTAGTTTCTCGTTTAGAAATCTGAATGCTATACCATTTGGTTCATGTGTTTTGAGTACTGATATTTCCTCATTATTTATACTGCTTTTCATGAAGATGTGTGAAGGGTTTAAAGTTTTTGTGGTAGGAGTTTGAAAAAAGTTCAGGAGAGCAGTTTGATAAAACATAAAACAGTTATTTTGAGGAAAATTCAGATAGGAGATAGAAAGGAGGAAAGTGAGAGTCATTTTTAACTATACTTAAAATCCCAAATCCTAACTAAAAGTTCTAAAAAACCCTAAATCTGTTTGCCTTTGAGGGACAGTTTCTTCTGCCAGAGCCAGGCCTAGACTACTCTGCCTACATTGACTATCTAAGAATTTAATCACTATCTAACTTCTTATCTAAGCTAATAAATAAGCATTAATCACCTATTAGCTCCTTATAGGCTGTTAAGGACTTAAATCTGTTTTCTCTATACCTCCAACTTTCAGTTTCAATTGTCAATCTGGGAGACACAGAGACAAGACTCCTACTCTCTAGGGAACCCAAAGACAAAATCCCTAACTGTCAACTGACACTTTTACTTAGCTTCTCCTTTGTTTCCTAGGTAACAGTACCTTCCTCTCCTTTTCACAGAGGCTGTCAGTTAACTGACTCTAACTGAGAAATCTCTCCCTTAAAAAGAGAGGGAGTGATTATGAAAAACTCTTCTAACAGATATAATTACCTTCCTTATCTTTTTTAATCAGATCTATTTTTATTTAGCTTTGTCTGAAATCACAATTGCTACTCCTGCCTTAATTGTCTCACAGCCCAGTAAATTCTGCTCCACTTTCTTACCTTTCCCCTGTCTATGGCTACCTGTATCAAGTATGTTTCTTGTAGACAACATATGGTAGGATTCTGGTTTTTAATCCATTCTACCTGCTTCCTTTTTTATGGGTGAGTTCATCCTATTGACATTCACAGTTATGATTACTGTTTGTGTATTCCCCTCCATTTTGACTTCCTCCTTTGATTCTACGTTTTCTCTTATCCCTCTTATCCTCCCTTCCACCTTTTCCATTTTTAATCAGTGTCACCCCTTTCCTCTCCCTGATGTTACTCCTCTTCCCACACCCTCCCTTCTTATTATTCCCCTTATTAAGGTGCCTTTTAAACCACTCCACAACCTCTCCCTCCCTTGTATTGCTCCTCTCCCCACCACCCAGTTTATTACCCTTCTACTTCTCTATAGGGTATACAATTCTCTTCCCCAGTGGATCTCATTGTTCTTCCCTTTATGAGCCAATTCCAATGAATTTAAGGTTGAATTATTACCTGTTGCCAATCTCTCCCTCCCTCCCTTGTGTGCTCCACTACAAAATATATATTTACCCAATTTTATCTCTTTTCTCATTTTCTTGGTATTATCCTTTTTAATACCTAGTTTTTATATATTTTTTGAAATATCATACAATACAGTTTACCACTGTATCCTCCAAGTAGAATTCTTCAACCTATTCTGATGATAATAACAATTGTTAAGAGTTACCAAAATCATCTTTTCATATAGTAAAATGATTCATTTGAACTTACTGGATCCTCTATTTTTTTTTCTTTATTAATTACCTTTTGACGATTCTCTTGATTTCTGTATTTGGGAATCAAATTTTCTGTTCAAGTCTGGTCTTTTCTTCAGAAATGCTTGCAAATCTTCTATTTTATTAATGACCATACTTTCTCCTGTAAGAATTTGTTTCAATTTTGCTGGGTAGTTGATTCATGGTTATAGACCCAGTTCCTTTGTTTTCTGTAATATCATATTCCATGCCTTCCAGCCTTCCAGTATGGATGCAACCAGGTCCTAAGTAATCCTGACAGTTGCTCTATGATATCTAAATTGTTTCTTTTGAGCAGATTGTAGTATCTTTTCCTTGCTCTGGTAGTTCTTGAACTTGGCTATGACATTCCTGGGCATTGTTAATGGGGTTTAAATATAAGATGTGATAGATGGATTCTTTCAAACTCTACTTTATCCTTTTGTTCAAGAATGTCATGGCAGTTTTCTTGGATAATTTCCTGTGGAATGATAGCAAAGCTTTTTTTTTTTTAGTCATGATTTTCCAGTAGTCCAATAATTCTTAAATTGTTTTCCCTGGATCTATTTTCCAGGACTGTTGTTTTATCAATGAGGTTTCATATTTTCCTCAATTTTTTCATTCTTATGATTTTGTTGTATAGATTCTTGCTGTTTTGTGAAGTCATTCATTTCCAATTGTTCAATTCTAATTTTTAAAGACTGAATTTCGCCATTGACTTTTTGATCCTGTTTTTCCTTTTGATTTATTTTTCTCTGTAGGTCAATGCTTTTATCTTTTACTTTATTTGCTTCATTTTCAAACTACTCAATTCTGGATTTTTTAAAATATTTTTTTCATTTTTAGAAAATTTTTCCACTGATACATAATTCATGTTCTTGCTCTACCCCAAAAAACACCTTCCTCACCCATAGCCAATGTACATTTTCACTGGGTTTTATATGTGTCATTGACCAAGACCTATTTCCATATTATTGATAGTTGCACTGCTGTGTTCATTTAGTCTATACCCCAAATCATATCCCCATCATCCCATGTGTTCAAGTAGTTGCTTTTCTTCTGTATTTCTACTCCCAGAGTTCTACCTCTGAATGCAGATAGAATTCATTCTCATAAGTCCCTCAGAATTGTTCTGGATCATTGCATTGCTGCTAGTACAGAAGTCCATTACATTAATTGTGCCACAGTGTATCAGTCTCTGTGTATAATGTTCTCCTGGTTCTGGTTTTTTCACTCTAAATCAATTCCTTAAGGTCATTCCAGTTCACATGGAATTCCTCCAGTTCATTATTCCTTTGAGCACAATAGTATTCCATCACCAGCATATACCACAATTTGATCAGCCATTCCCCAATTGAAGGGCATACCCTCATTTTCCAGTATTTTTCCACTACAAAGAGTGGAGCTATAAATATTTTTGTACATGTCTTTTTCCCCTATGATCTCTTTGGGGTATAAACCCATCAGGAGTATGACTGGATCATATGGCAGAGAGTCTTTTAGCACTCTTTGCGCATAGTTCCAAATTGCCATGCAGAATGTTTGGATCAAATCACTACTCTATGAGCAATGCATTAATGACCCAATTTTGCCACATCCCCTCCAATATTTATTACTTTCCTTTACTATGATGTTAGCCAAACCTCTAGGTGTTAAGTAATACTTCAGAGTTGTTTTGATTTGCATTTCTCTAATTATAAGATATTTAGAACACTTTTTCATGTGTTTATTGATAGTTTTGATTTATTCATCTGAAAATTGCCTATTCATTTCCTTTGCCCATTTATCAATTGGGGAATGGCTTGATTTTTTGTACAATTGCTTTAGCTCCATACATATTTGAGTAATTTGACCTTTGTCAGAGTTTTTTGTTATAAAGAATTTTTCCCAATTTGTTGCTTCCCTTCTCATTTTGGTTGCATAGATTTTGTTTGTACAAAATCTTTTAAATTTAATGTAATTTTTTTTGCATTTTATATTTTTTTCTAACTCTTTCTTGGTTTTAAATTCTTTCTTTTTCCAGAGATCTGATATGTATATTATTCTGTGTTCACCTAATTTTATTATAGTTTCCTTCTTTATATTCATGTCATTCATCCATTTTGAATTTTTCTTGGTGTAGGGTGTGAGATGTTGTTATAGAACAAATCTCTCCCATACTGTTTTCCAATTTTCCCAGTAGTTTTTGTCAAATAGTGGGGTTTTTTTACCAAGAGCTGGGCTCTTTGGGTTTATCATAGACTGTCTTGCTGGGGTCACTTACCCTAAGTCTATTCCACTGATCCTCCCTTCTGTCTCTTAGCCAGTACCATATTGATTTGATGACCACTGTTTTATAGTACAGTTTAAAATATGGTACTGCTAGGCCACGTTCCTTCACAATTTTTTACATTATTTCCCTTGATATTTTTGATATTTTGTTCTTCCAAATGAACTTTGTTATAGTTTTTTTCTAATTCAGTAAAAAAAGTTTTTTGGTAGTTTGATAGGTATGGAATAAAATAAGTAAATTAATTTGGGTAGGATGGCAATTTTTATTATATTAGCTGGTCCTACCTATGAGTAATTATTTTTCCAATTGTTTAGATCTAGTTTCAATTGTGTGGAAAGTGTTTTGTAATTGTGTTCATATAATTCCTGTATATATTTTGGAAGATAGATTTCTAAGTATATTTTATATTAGTTAGCGTAATGATGGGCTAACTTTTTAAAGATGGGTCAAAGGAAAGGAAATGCCCATTTGTTACTCTGTTTCTAAGGCAACTCTTTCGAAGTTTCATTGTATTGTATCCTACTCATTGTATTCATCAGATTAGGAATAATGTCATACAGCATGATAGACCATTTCATTGGGCTGCATCTGGCCATCCAGACATAGTTTGCCCATCACTGGTCTAGGGTGTTTTTAAATAGAATTTCTCTTTCTAACTCTTGCTGCTAAAATATGTTTGGAAAATATAGAAAAGCTGATGATTTATGTGCATTTATTTTGTATCCTGAAACTTTGCTAAAGTTCTTGATTATTTCCACTAGCTTTTTAATTGATTCTCTAGGATTTTTTAGGTAGATCAACATATAATCTGTAAAGAGTGATAGCTTGGTCTCCTCATTGCCTATTTTAATACATTCACTTTCTTTTTCTTCTCTAATTGCTACTGCTAGTGCTTCTAGTACAATGCTAAATAATAGATGTGCATTCCTGTTTCACTCTTGATCTTATTTAGATTGCTTCTAACTTATCCCCATTGCAGATGATGCTTATTGATAGTTTAATATATATACTGTTTATTATTTTTAGGAAAGGCCCTTCTATTCCTATACTTCCTGGTGTTTTCACTAGAAATGGGTGTTGTATTTTGTCAAAGGGTTTTTCAGTATCTATCGAGATAGTCATGTGATTTTTGTTGTTTTGCTTGTTTTATGTCAGAATATAATAAAATGAACAAGACAAATAATTGTATCCTTACTTTATTTTTTAAACATTTATTAATATTTATTTTTTAGAAAAGTTAACATGGTTACATAATTCATGCTTTTACTTTCCCCTTCACCCTGCAAGCTCCACGCCCCAATGGCTGATGTCTATTTCCACTGTTTTTAACATGTGTCATTGATCAAGACCTATTTCCAAATGTTAAAATAAATAAACAAACAAATAAATAAACAAACAAACAAACAAATAAATAAATAAATTAAAATGTTAAAAAAACTTTATATGAGACAAATGTTCTTGATTCATATCAGAGGAAGATAAAGCAAAAAAGAAAACCAAAATCATTACTAAATATTGATGCAGAAACTTTAAAGTATTTGCAACTGATATATTATAAAGACTAGACACTGAGAACAGGATAATTTTCTTACATGGATATAGGGTTTGTTTATCATAAGGAAAACTATATATAAAATAAATCATATTAATGAGAAAAACCAGATGATTATATCAATAGATGCCCAAAATGCTTTTAAGAAACCTAATGCCTTTTTATATTTAGGTTTTAAAATGTTAATTGCTTAATGGTAGGTCAAGTCAATATATTAAAAAAAGATAATTCTTTCTAAATTGATTGACTTCCTGAATACTTTACCAATAATACTCCAAAAGAATAATTTGGCAGAATAAAATAATGAAATTTACATGTCATAATAAAAGGTCAAGAATTTTAAAGATCATAATTAAAATATATGGAATAGAAAGGAAATGAACCCATCCCAGATCTCAGAACAGTAATCATCAAAACTATGTCACACTGATTTTTAAAGAGACAGAGATAGGTAGTTCAGTGGAACAGACTGGACAAACACTTGGAGACAAACATCTCATATTACTTATCAAGATAAGTTCTATGTGTACATGACTGAGATTAAAAGATCACAGAAACAACAAATTAATGGAACAAGGAAGCAATTATTTTTCAGAACTATGTATGAGGAAGAAAATTCCATGATTAAAAAAGTGAAAGAGTGTATTGTCCAAAATAGAACAGGAAATTTTCATTATATAAAGAACTGTAAAGTGTAGGGATGGCCATTAAAAAAAGGAATGATAAACCAGTATATGCTTATAATGACATATTATTGTGGCATGAGAAATGGCAAACAAGATGATCTCACACACACACACACACACACACACACACACACGCACGCACATACACACACACACACACACATACAAAAAACAACCTGGAATGACTTCTATGAAGTGATTCAAAGCGAATTGAGTAGAATCAGAACACTGCACATAGTAACAACAATAATGTATGATGACCAATTGTGAATAACTTAACTATTATCAACAAGACAAGGGTCCAGGAAAACTCCAAGGGACTCATGACAAAAGTGGGATTTCCACCATAAAGAGGAAGGATAGATGGTCTCATTGCAAATTGAAAAATTTCATTCTTTGTTTCTTCCATGGATTTCTTTCTAGTATATGTAAAATATCTTCTTTCACAACGTGATTAGCACAGAAATATGTATTATGTGCCTTCTAATGAGAGGGGAGAAATGAGTCAGAGAAAGGGGATGTGGATTTAAAATATCAAAATAGTAAGAAATGTTATGGATATGTAATCTGGAATAAATGAAATTTATGAAATAATAACTCAATAAAAAAAGAAATCTCAAAAGATTATATTAAGAAACTTTAAATAACAACAACAACAAAAACCAAGGCTTCTTAATCCATTCATTTTTAATTGTAATATATATTACATTTTTATTTTATAAGTTTTTTATGTCATATATTAAACATATATGTTACATTATTTTTATTTTATGTTAAATATTGGTTTGTATGAAAACAATTATAATAATATTTAAAAATCAAAACCAAAGGAAAGAACGCATCAAAAAACTGTTCATCAAATCAACTCTAAATTTTCAATTTATGCTCACTAAAATGCTGAGAACTTAATGTATTAGAAATAGTAAAAAAAAAAGCCATCAGTGGATTCTCTAAGAAAAATTCAAAGGGAAGATTGATTCACAAGTGAATTCTATCAAATATTTTATTAATTAATTTATTTTAAAAAACCCTTACCTTCCATCTTAGATTCAATATTGTGTATTGGTTCCAAGGCAGAAGAATGTTAAGGGCTAGGCAATATGGCTTAAGTGACTTGTCCAGGGTCACACAGCTAGGAAGTTTCTGAGGCCAGATTTAAAACTAGCATCTCCTGTCCCTAGGCCTGGCTCTCAATACTTCGAGCTACCCACCATCAAATATTTAAAGAGAAATTAATTTCAATATTATACAAACTACTTGAGAAAATAAGCAAAGCCCTACCAAATTATTTTTATGAAACAAATATGGCACTGTTACCTAAGCCAGGAAGAAAAAGCAGAGAAAATTATAGACCAATTTCATTAATATGCAAAAATTTTAAATAAGTTACTATCCAGGAGAATACAGCAATGTATTATGAGGATTATTCACTATGAGCAGGTGGGATTTACATTAGAAATGTAGGGCTGGTTTAATATAATTAAAACTAGAAGCATAATTGACCATATGGGGACAAGTTAGAAGTCTTCCCAATAAGATAAGGGTTAGAGCAAGGATGCCCATTATCACCACTAGTATTCATTATTGTATTAGAAATGCTAGCTTTAGCAATAAGGAAAGAAAAATAAATTGAAGGAATTAAAGTACACAATGAGGAACCAAAACTATCACTCTTTGCAGATGATATGATGGTAAACTCAGAAAATGTTAGAGAATCAACTAAAAGTTGGAATAATTAATAACTTTAATAAAGTTGCAGGACATAAAATAAACCCACAGGAATCAGTAGCATTTCTATATATTACCAACAAATACCAGCAACAAGAGTTAGAAAGACAAATTCCATTTAAAATCACTCTAGACAATATAAAATATTTAGGAATTTATCTGCCAAGACAAACACAGGAATTATATGAACACAACTATAAAACATTTTTCACACAATTAAAAGTATATGGGTGGGTGTAACATGGAAAATGGCAGGGTGGAATTCCTGCATGATTCAGGGTCAAGCCTCACCCAGAATTCCAGGGGACCCCCCCTAGAGAACTCTTGGTGAGGGAACAGTTTGAGAGCAGTTAAACAGTTGATTCCTGGGGGTTGAAGTAAGCAGGTCACTTTGCTTGCTGATTCCCAGTTTGGGGATTGCCTTGGTGGCCATAGTGGTAAAAGCCATTGTGGTTTCTTCCCATGAGTTTGCCTGTCTAGTGGAATTAGACCTTTCTTGCAATATCATTTAGTTATTCATTTAGTTATTTTAGATATTAGAAGTAATTATTATAAGCTTTGATGGTCAAATCTTATCCAAATCCTAGATACCCCTTCCCTGCCTTCCCTTCCTTCTTCTTTATCAGTAACTTCATCTTTTAGTAGTTGTGCTTGACTATTATTTTGGGCATACTCACAGCTACCATAAATCTTGGTTCTTTTCAGTTGCCAGCCAAAGAAGTCATATCCTCGTCTGTCCCTGATAACAAGACATCAAGCTTCAACTAGTGTCCCTCAGTCAAACCTGTGGGGAACTTAAGTTGAGAAAGTGACCATCATTAGAGATTTGCCTTGCTGAGCCTTGACAGAGGACATCAATCCTATTTCCATTTCTAACTGATTTCCAACTGCTTGGTGGGAGGGGTAAAGAGTAAGGAGTATCTACCCCTCCCTACTCTCTCTAACCTGTGTGTGGGGGAGGAGTGAGTCCTGCAGGTTTCTAGTTTCAGGCCAAGTCTTCAGCTTCCCAAACATCTCTGTTATCAATATAACAGTAGGATCAGCTAATATAATAAAAATTACAATCTTACTCTAATTAATCTACTTATTCAGTGCTCTATCAAACTACCAACAATTTTATATAATTAGAAAAAAGTATAACAAAGTTCATCTGGAAGGGCAAAAGATCAAGAATATCAAGAGAAATAATGAAAAAAAAACCATGAAGGATGGGGTCGTATCAGTACCAGATCTTAAACTGTACTATATAAAGCAGTGGTCATCAAAACAATATGGTACCAACTAAGAGACAGAAGGGTTGATCAATGGAATAGACTAGGGCTAAATTATCTCAGCCAGTTAGTGTTCAATAAACCCAAAGACCCCAGCTTTTGGGACAAGAACTCACTATTTGACAAAAACTGTTGGGAAAATTAGAAAACAGTATAGGAAATATTGGGTTTAGATAAACATCTTATACCTTATACTATGATAAATTCAAAATCAATATATGACTTAAATATAAAGAGTGAAATCATAAATAAATTAGGTGAACATAAAATAGTACACCTGTCAGGTCTGTTGGAAAGGAAGGAATTTAAGACCAAGCAAGAGATAGAGAACATTACAAAATGTAAAATGAATAACTATAATATGAAATTTAAAAGTTTTGTACAAAAAAAATAATGCAACCAAAATTAGAAGAAAGGTAACAAACTGGGAAAACATTTTTATGACAAAACTCTCTGACAAAGGTTTAATTTCCCAAATACATAAGGAACTAACTCAAATTTACAAAAAAAAATCAAGTCATTCTTCAATCAACAAATGGTCAAGGGACATGAATAGGCAATTTTCTCATGAAGAAATAAAAAAATATTGATAAGCATATGAAAAAGTGTTCTAAATCCCTTTTGATTAGAGAAATGCAAATAAAAACAACTCTGAGGTACCACCTCACACCTAACAAATTGGCCAATATGTCAGCAAAGGAAAATGAAAATGTTAGAGAGGATGTGGCAAAATTGGGACTCTAATACACTGCTGGTGGAGTTGTGAATTGGTCCAACCATTCTGGAGGGTAATGTGGAACTCTGCCCAAAGGGCATTAAAAGAATGCCTACCCTTTGATCCAACCATACCACTGCTGGGTTTGTACCCCAAAGAAATAAAAAGGAAAATACTTATACAAAAATATTTATAGTCACACTTCTTGTGGTGGTAAAAAATTGGAAAATGAGGGGGTGTCCCTTGATTAGGGAATGGCTGAACAAATTGTGGTATCTGATGGTGATGGAATACTATTGTATTGAAATGAATAATGAAGTGGAGGAATTCTATGTGAACTGGAAGATTTCTAAGTGAACTGAAAAGACCTCCAGGAATTGATACAGTGTGAAAGGAGCAGAATCAAGAGAACATTGTACACAGAGACTGATACATTGTGGCACAATCGAATATAATAAATTTTTCTACTAGCAGCAATGCAATGATCCAGGACAATCCAGAGGAAATTATGAAAAAGAATACTTTCCATATCCAGAGAAAGAAATGTAGGTACTGAAATGCAGAAGAAAAACATATGACTATGATCATGTGGTTCAATGGGGATATGATTAGGGTTTTGATATTAAAAGTTCACTCTATTGCAAATATGAATAACACAGAAATAGGTTTGAACAATGATACATGTATAACCCAGTGGAATTGCTTGTCAGATCTGGGAGCAGGGAGAGAAGAGGAGTGTGAAAAATCCTGAATCATGTAAGCATGGCAAAATATTCTAAATAAATTGTTTTTAAAATAGTGGCAAAAAATTGGAAATTGAAAGGAGATCCATCCACTGGGGAATGGCTGAACAAATCATGGTATTTGTTCGTAATGGAATACGATATGGAATGCTATAAGATGTGATAAGGAAAATTATTTGAGAAAAAACTGTAAAGATCTGTGGGAACTGATGCAGAGTGAAATAAGCAGAACTGGGAAAACTTTGTACACAATAATATCAATATTGGATGATGATTATCTGTGAAAACTTGGCTACTTTCAACAATGCAATGATTTAGGACAATACTGAAAGACAATACAGGTAATGCTATCCACTTCTAGAGCAAGAACTGTTGGAGTCATCTTTCACATCAGTGTATTTTTGGTATTATTTTGGGGTTTTGGTTATGTATGACTTTGCTCTTACAACAGTGACTGATTTTGAAGTGAATTTTGCATAACAATAACTTTTTAAAAATAGTCATTGTTCAGGGGTTTTGTCTAAATAGGCATCAGGAAGCAGTAATCATAGAAAATTGGAATGTTTCATGAAGAAAAGATTATAATAAATTAAAATTGTTTCTTTAACAGTGAAATACTAACAGTGTTTAATAGTGAAAACAGACTAGCTTGATTTCAAAAAAGCATTAAAAAAACTTCCCAGTGTTTTCATATGGACAAATGAAGAATTAAAAGGTACACTGTAAGTACCCCCAAACAGATTCAAAATTGGCTGAAAGGCCAGTTCCAAAGGGGAGTGAGTTATTAGTAGTTTAATATTCACTTGGCAGGATTCTAGTGGAATGCCACAGGGAATTGTCATTCTTGGTGCTTTGCTTATTAATACTTTCATCGATGGCATAGATGAAGGCAAAGAAGACATACTCTTCAGCAAAATTGGAGGAAGTAACTAGCAAATTGGATTTCAGTCAATATGCAAAAAGATTCTTGGAGGGTAGAAAGATGGACCAAATCTTCTAAGATAAAATATAATAACAATAAATGCATTTTATATTTTAAAAAAGGAATTAACTTCACAAGCACAAAATGTAGTGGAAGGGAAGTTTGGGAAACAATCTATGTGAAAAACTTTGAGAAACTTTCATGGATTGTACTGATGCAATGTGGCAGTCAAAAAATAAAGCAATGCAATACCTAAAACTACTGTCTAACTTTAGCCATAGTAAGAGAGGATATATGACGTACTAGGTCTATTATATCTTATATTGATCAAATCCTATGTGGGATATGTCTCTATCTGGACACTACATTTTAGAAAGAACACTGAAAATGTGGAACATATCCAAAGAGTGAATGGTATGATTAGGGAACTGGAGATAATTTCATAGAAATAAAGTCTGAAGAAATTTGGACTTTTCAGTTTGGAAACAAAAAGATTGGGACAAGGATGGAGAAGCATAATGGCTGTCTCAAAATACTTAAAGAATTATCACATAGAGAAATTGAATTTACATAGTATGTCCCCAAAGGATTTGATTGATGATCCAGTGATGCAAATTTAGGCTTGGTATAAAGAAAAAAATTCTTAATCCAAAAGCAAAAAAATATCTTTTCACTAGAGGTTTTCAAGTAGTTGTTCAATGACTATTTGTCACTGATGTATTCAAAGGAAATTCTCGGTCAGTTACAATTTGGACATGGTGTCTTCTAAATTCTCTTCCACATCTGAGATTCTATGACTATTTAGGTTCACATTTATAAAATGCTTTCACATCTTATGATAAAAAACTGAGCATAAAAATATTTATATATTAGGTATGATAAGAGGGGGAAGATCATTATGTAAATTCTTGGGATAGTGAAGAAACTCAATTTTTATTTTATTTTTTATTTTTTTTAAACCTGTACCTTCCATCTTGGAGTCAATACTCTGTATTGGCTCCAAGGCAGAAGAATGGTAAGGGTAGGCAATGGGGGTTAAGTGACTTGCCCAGGGTCACACAGCTGGGAAGTGGCTGAGGCCATATTTGAACCTAGGACCTCCTGTCTCTAGGCCTGGCTCTCATTCCACTGAGCTACTCAGCTGCCCCTGGATTTTTATTTTCAAGGAAGTATTTACTATGAGATAAAATTCCAGAATCTCAAAGTTAGGAGAGATGTCAGAGGTTATCAAATCCAACTCAAGTCTTGATTAGAATCTTCTCCATAACACACCCCAAATGAGTTCAATTATATCTCAAGTATGGGGAAATCTAACACTCTCTGAGGTGATGCTTCCCATCTTACGAGAGTTTCAGAAATCAGGAAAGTTTTCCATCAAATTAAAATTTTTCCTTTATTACAATTTATGCTTGAATATAAAAGTAAAATATTTTAAGCGAATAGAAAAACATATGACAAATAGAAATATCACTCCTATTTATGTTGATAATATCTGTCATTTATGTAGTGACAAGTTCCTTCAAGCTTGCAAAATGTTTTATACATACCAACTCATTTGATTGTCACAACAGTCCTATAGAGTAGGTACTAATAAATTAACCAATAAATAAATATTAATTAAGCACTAAACTTTATGCCAGGAACTGTAATAAGCACCAAGGATTCAAATAAATCAAAAGCAGTTTAGTAGCCTATTGTTCAGAAAAATTAACTGATTTCCCCATGGTCATTGAAATGTTAAATATCAGGCGCAGATTTTTGAACCCAGCTCTTCCCAATCCCTAGGCCAGCATTCAAACCACTATGCCATTCATACCGCTTTTCTTATACCCTCTATCACTATTATTTTTATGAAAGTTTTGTTAAGCCTCATTTTGTTATTTAGCTAATCTAATCCTGCTTGTATTTGTGACTTCATAGACATATGGTGAAAAATTGAAGTTTAGAATAAAAAATTTCCTTAAAATGAGGATACATGAAATATATGCCTATATATATTTTTTGTTGGTGTCTATGATTGTATTAGTATAAAAAGAAGTTGTAAGCAGTACTTAGAGGAAAATTCATATCTATTAATGCTTATGTCCATAAATTAAAGAAAAGGAAAATCAATGAATTGAGCATACAAATAAAAAAAAAACTAGAAAAAGAACAAATTAAAAATCCCAATTAAACACCAAATTGAAAATCTTAAAAGTAAAAGGAGAGGTTAATAAAGTTGAAAGTAAGAAAATCATTGAACTAATAAATGAGAAAAAAGT
Source organism: Gracilinanus agilis (assembly GCF_016433145.1). NCBI lineage: Eukaryota > Metazoa > Chordata > Mammalia > Didelphimorphia > Didelphidae > Gracilinanus > Gracilinanus agilis. Next base: position 217,945,966 of record NC_058133.1, read on the forward strand.
TAGTTAACTTGATTTTTAAAAAAGAACACCAAATTTCTAGTATCTAAAGAGAAAAAGGTAAAGTCATGATCAAAGAAGAAGAAATTAAAGTAACTATTAGAAGTGGTTTTACTCAACTATATGGCAATAAATCTGACAATCTAAATGAAATAGATTAATCCTAGCAAAAATATAAACTACATAGACAAACAAAATAGGAATTAAAATACTTAAACCCTTCAAAGAAAAAGAATTTGAATAAACCATTAAAGAACTCACCAAGGAAAAGGTCCCAAGGTCATATGGATCCACAAGTTAATTTTACCAAGCATTCAAAGAACAACTAACTCCAATATTACATAAAATATTTAGAAAAATAAGTCAAGAGAGAATCCTTCTAGACTCTTTTATGAAGCAATTTTGGTATTGATAAATAAACCAGAAAGAGATAAAACAGAGAAAGAAAACTATAGACCAACTTCATAATGAACATTGACGCAAAATTTTTAAATAAAATGCTAGCAAGGGGATTCCAACACTTCATTGCAAGAATAATACACCACAATCAGGAGGGTTTGATATGAGAAATGGATGGATGAATCAATGGAAAACTATCAGCATAACTGAGCACATCAATATTAAAACCAATAGAAATCACATGATTATTTAAAAAAAAGCAGAAAAGCATTTGACAAAATACAACACCCATTTCTTATGAAAGCCTTAGCAAACATTGGAATAAAAGAAACCTTCTACCAAGAAAAACCCAGTAACTACATGAAAACAATTATAAAACACTTCACTTAAATAAAGTCAAATGTAAGCAATTTAAAAAGTACTAATTACTGAGGGATAAGTCAAGTCAATAGAGTGAAAATGACAATCCTATCTGAATCATCTATTCAATACTATACCAATCAAACTACATAAAATTATTTCCTAGAACTCAAAAAAATCCCAAAACAGTTCATCTGAAAGGGGAAAAAAGGCCAAGAATATAAAGGGAGTTGATGAAAAAAATGAAGAAGGTGGGGGATAGATTGTACCAGATATCAAACTATACTATAAAATGTTAATCATCAAAATAATCTGCTACTGACTAAGAAATAGAGTGACGAATGAGCAGAATAGATTAGGTAATCAACACATGGTAGTTAATGTCCATAGAAACTTAGTGTGCAATAAGCACAACAATTCAAGTTTTGGGGTAAAAAAAAACAGACTATTTTACAAATACAGGTGGGAAAACTGAAGAGCAATATGGTGGAGATTAGGCATGGACCAATATCTCATACTGCACACCAAGATAAATTAAAAATGTATACTTGTTCTGGAAATAAATGGTAATACCATAAACAAATTAGAAGAACATGGAAAAGTTTGCCTGACAAAATTATGGATAATGGAATCATTTATGAGCTAACAAGACATAGAGAGTATTACAAAATGAAATAAATAATTCTGATTACATTAAATTAAAAAGTCTTTACACAAATAAAACTAATTCAACCAAGATTAAAAGGGAAACAACAAATTTGAGGAAAACATTCAGAACACCTAATTTCTCAAATATATAAAGAATTAAGTCAAATTTATAAGAATGTCAAACATTATCCAGGTGAAAAATGTTCAAAGTATATAAAGGAGCAGTTCTCAAGAGGGAGAGATTAAAACTATTGATAGTCATGTTTAAAAAATGCTCTGAATCACTATTGATTAGAAATCTGCAAATTACAACAACTCTGAGACACCACCACATACCTACCAGATTGACTATCATTCCAAAAAAGGAAAATGATAAATGTTGAAGGGAATGTGTAAAGATTGGGACAATAATACACTGATGATGGAACTGTGAATGGATACAGCCATTCTGGAGATCAATATGGAAACAAGTTCAAAGGGTCACAAAACTATGCATACCCTTTGACCCAGAAATAGCACTACTGGGTCTGTATCCCAAAGAGATCAGAGATAAGGAGAAAGGACCTCTCTATACCAAAAGAATTTTAGTTGCTCTTTTTGTTATAGCAAAGAATTGGAACCTGATGGGTTGTCCATCACTTAGAGATTGGATGAACAAGCTGCAGCAGATGGTTGAAAAGGAATATGATTGCACCATGAGGAATAGTGAACAACATGAATTCAGAAAAAACCTGGTAAGACTTATATAAACTGATGCATAGTAAAGTCAGCAGAATCAGGAGAACAATATACAATAGAAATATTATACACTGATGTAAGAATTAAAAAGGGTTTGGTCAAATTGTAAGAGTTTTTAAAAAGTTGTGATAATTAAAATTAAATTATGAGTCTTTTAGTTGCTTTATTACAGCAAAGTAGAGATAGTAAAGAGAGGGAAATGTAGGAAGGACATAGGGTATTTTTTACCCTACCGCTGTTATGAATAATATTATAAAGATGGATATATTCAAAAGTATTAATAGTTTATTTAAAGGCATATTGGTAATTAAGTAGGTCATGCTCCTGCTAAGATCTAATTCAAATCCCCCACCATTACCTTCTGCTTACCTGGCTGCTTCATAGGAAAGAGTGTCTCCCAATCACATCAAGAGTCTTATACTTCTGTCTACGTAATCATACTTCCTATGTAAGAGGAATCATGGGAAATGTAGTTCTCAAGTCCCCTAAGTGTCCACAGGAAGTTTATATTATGGATCTTGATATTACGATGAAGGATCCCAAATTTCCACTAACACACCACTCTGAATCTGCTCCAAAGAAATCTAGCTTTCTCCCCCAACAAGGTTACAATCTCTGTCCAGAAGATCATGAGAGTCTCAGCCTCCAGGTTCCAATCTCCAGGTAGAAAGTCTCTTTAACCCAAGTGAGTCACTGAAGCCAAACTTCTCTTTCAGTGAGAGCCACCAACACAGAAAGCACCCAACACAGAATCTCCAACACAGAATCCCCAACACAGAATCCCCCAATCAGAATTCTAATATAGAATGAACTTCCCACCCAGGATGAATCTCTAACCCTGAATTTATCTTCAACCCTGAATGAATGCTCAGCTCTCTGGTCTCACCTGTTATAAGCCCTTTTCCACATTACTTCCTGTCTCTCTGGTTTCTACTTCCTTTCACTGTGGGCTGGTCTATTTCTGCACATCTCAATGGTAAAAGACTTCCAAGTCCTTGATTAATTAAATTAAAACAGAGGGAGGAGAAGTTCAAGTCCCTGGTTAATTAAGTTAAAAAGAAAAAGGGAGTTTAAATTCCCTTTCACCCTAATCAACTTTGAAGAACTAAACCATTATCAGCAAAGCAAGTCATTAAGATAACCAGAAGGAAATTATGAAGAAAATAGTATTCATAGCCAAAGAAGCAACTATTGAAATCTGATTACAGATCAAAATATGCCATCTTCCACTGTAGCTCCTTCACATGTGATATTGTATATGTAATATGTGTCTTCTCTTGTGACATGAGCAATATGTAAATATGATGAAATATAGAAATACATGAAAGTATGGATATAACCTGTATCAGATTATTCATTACCTTTGGAGGCAGGGAAAGTAAAAAGAAAGAAAATCTGAATTTTAAAGTGTCAAAAAATTGTCTAAAACAGTTTATAGATGTAACCAGAAAACATTTTTTAAATATTTTAAAAATTAAAAAAAAAATTCAAGTTATGTCCAAAGAGAGGCTGTGTTACTTAAACCAAACAAATAGGGCTATGGACTACAAGACAACTCTCCTTTTACTCCTTTTTCATCCCGAACTATTTCTTGGTATCTTGAAACCTTTTACTCTTGGTAGAAGATTTTTTTTCCTTTTATATTTTACCTTTATTTTATATTTTACCTTTATTCCTCTAAAAAGATGGAGTTTGATCAGCCAATAATTTTGACTTTCATATAGATTCAAGTGCCAGTCACTTTCTGTGAAAAGAGCATTTGAAAGGTTAATGCAAAACAACTACAAGTTTAGGTTGGTAATGTAAATTGTAGTTATTACTATTACTAAATAAAACATGTGTTTTATTTAACCAGAGCTTTGATCTCAAGGAAAAAATATTGTAAGTGTCCCCAAAGAAATTTAATTAGATTGTTAAGCCACAGTTAGGTAACACAAGACTGAGAAGTTTTTTCATTAAAGGAACAGAGAGCTTGGAGTATGATATTCTGGAAGGCAAAGGAGTTAGGATTATAACCAAGAATCATATATTCAGAAAAATTGAGTACAATCTTTTTTGTGTGGTGGGGAGGAAATAGACATTTAATAAAATAAAATATTTTCAAGCATTTCTGATAAAAAGACCACAGTTGAATAGAAAACTTGTCTTTCAAATACAAGACTCAAGATGAACCTAAAAAGGTAAACAGGAAAGAAAAATCATAACATATTGAATAATGTTAAACTCGAAGCTGGTACTTGTAACTCCTAAGAATTCTATCATTATTAGAGCAATTAGAAGGAATAAGAATAAGCAGAGGATACAGATGTGAGTTGAATATGAGGGGATGATATCTAAAACATAAAGGGTGAGAAAGAGGAATAAACTTGGAGAAAGAAAAAGAAAGCAGTAGAAGAGGGAAATTATCTCACATAAAAAAGACACAAATGAGTTTTTACAATGGAACATTTGAAGCTTACTCTCATTGGAATTGTCTCAAAGAGGGAATATCAAGCATATTTAGTTGAGAATAGAAATCTATCTTACCCTATTAGAAAATAGGAATGGAAGGGGGTAAGAGAAGAGAAGGGTACTGATATAAGGAAGATTTCTGATTGGAGGAGGTAGTGATCAGAAGCAAAACACTTGAGGATGAATAGGGTGAAAATAAAGAGCAAGTAGGATAAGGAGGAAAAAGACATGACAAAAGGAAATACTTAATAATCATAACTGAAAAATGTTATAGTAAGTTTCTCTGAAAAAGGTCTCATTTCTCAAATATATATATAGAGAACTGAGTCAAATATAGAAGAATACAAGTCATTCTTCAATTGATAAATGGTTAAAGGATATGAACAGTTTTCAGAAGAAGTAAACAAAGCTATCTATAATAATGTGAAAAAATTCTCTAAATCACTATTGATTGGGAAGATGCAAATTAAAGCACCTCCCAGGTACCACCTCACACCTTTTAAATTGATTAATGCAATAGAAAAATAAAATGATAATCATTGGAGGAGATGGAACTTTGTGACACTAATGTGTTATTGAGGGAGTCGTAAACTGATTTAACCATTCTGGAGAGTAATTTGGAACTATGTCTAAGCCATACTTACTCTACGACCCAACAATATCACTACTAACTCTATAATCCAAAGAAATTTTAAAAAGAAAGAAAAATATCTGCATGGACCAAAATAGTTATAGTACCTTTTCTGTGGTGGGAAAGAGTTGGAAATTAAGGGGATGCATAAGTTGAGGAATGGCTGAATAAGTTGTGGTATATCATTGTGACAAAATACTATGATTTTATCTTCCCCTCCCCACAGTAGTATCTGCAAGATCCAGAGTTGAATTTAAACTTAGCTCTAGTTGTTGACCAAAACCATCTGTCTGCCAGAATACTACTGCTATTTACCATCTAACACTTTACCCTCTTCTACCAACATCCCAGGTAAAGAAATAAAGGCAGGACTATCCAATTTCTCCAAGTTATACCCCTTAGAAATTGTGAACTTTTCTCCCCTTTGCCTAACACTACAACTTCTCCTGTTTCCCCATCTCTGTAATAATTAATCAGTGACCATTTTAGGGGGGAAATTCTCCGTGCCCTCTTTATATGTTCTGTCATTCATCTTTACCTGACTCTAACAATGTCTCAATCCAACTCTACCCACCCCTTCCACTGTACTCCCTGGAAGGAAACAAACTCCCACTTATCCTGGACTGCTTTCTGTCATAGAACTTGAATCTATTAACCTTTATTAAGATCTGGAAACCTTCTTATGACTCTGCAACCCCAGACATCTTCCTTAGCACTATCTATAATCTCTCTCTCTCTCTCTCTCTCTCTCTCTCTCTCTCTCTCTCTCTCTCTCTCTCTATCTATCTATCTATCTATCTATCTCTCTCTCTTTCCCTCCTCCTTCCTCCTTCTATCTTTCCCTCTCTCTCTTTCTTTCCCTCCTCCTCCCTCCTTCTATCTCTTCCTCCTCTCTCTCTTTCCTGCCCCCCTCCACTAAATTTTGTTCCCAGAAGGGAAATGAGTATACTTCTTGCTCCCATTTCTAATGAGTAGGCCCTTTCTTGGCCTCCATCACTCAGTATTTCCTTTATTTTTAATTATATTTTATTTTTCTTAATTAGCAAAAATCAATCTTCTTTTTCTACTAACCTAACCCGATGACACCATAGGATGATATCTTGACTTTGGAGTGATTTGTTATCAAAGGAGGCAAATTACACAAAGTTGTCAGCCTCATTCTCTCTTCTATAGTCAAAGTCCAGTAGCAAGAGAGAAGTTACATGGCTTGTGATGGTCTGGGATGCAGAAAATGATCTTGGAGTCTTTGATGTTTGACCAAGCTCTAAGTGCTCCAAAGCACCTGTTTCAGCCATTTTCATGGCCATTTGAACAAATTGTTCTCATCTTCTCATTCTATTGGAGGAAGTCTTCACATGCTTTGAGTCACCCTGAGTAACTGATAAGTTTGAGGCTAACTTAACTGGTGTGCTGACATAGTTTTAGCAGGCTGTGGCTGCTGGGCTTGTTATAGTTTCTCAGAGCCACAGATGAGAGTTGGGTAAAAAGAAGATTCCAAAAATGAATGATTAACCCTGAAAAGGGCTCAGAAAGCCCTCACACCAGAGGTACTAATCTTCCCTCAATACCCAATATACTCTAGATACAAAGGTCCAAAGCAACTATATAAGAAAGGACGAGCAACTAACTAGCTTCAGTTTCTCTAGGTTCATAAAAAAAAAATCTCAAACTCAGAAAAATCAAAATCTCATTTTGCTAATTGCATTTGCCTCTACTTTAGCTTTTAACTCTGAAGAGTTTCATAGTAAAAATTAAGTCCATATGTTTTCTGATCCATTTACTCATAGCTCATCAAAATATTTTGTAACAGCTGAGTTCTTGAAGGACCAATATGCCATATGGGCTCCCCTCCCTTTCAAATGGGACAATCATATTTTGTCAGTAATTAAACACCAAAAAAAGACACTATCACTCCTAGATTCATAATTTATGAAAATTAGAATGTGTTATGAGTTTATAAGAACTTTCTAAAATGTCTTTTTAAAAATTTAATTCATTTGATATTCAATTTCTACCCGTATGATCCTGATCCACTTTCACCACTCTAGTTGTTTGAAATATTTTTGTTGATAAGGATAAGCCAAGGGAAAAAAAGATCAAAGTACTAGAAATGATCCATGAATGTAGGGAGGAGAAAATGAATAAGAACTAGAGAAAATTGGAATAATATAAATGCTGTAGAGTAGCAATTGACGCAGTAATCAGATTTGAAAGGTAATGAGTACAAACTTCTTTTCATTGAAATTGGAAAGAAGTTGCTAGACT
>NC_058133.1:217969465-218010347 GCF_016433145.1 Gracilinanus agilis
AAAAAAAAAGGAGGGGAGAAGAAGGGAGAGGGAATTCATTAGGCCTTAAAAATAAAAAAATAGGGGAATACTAAGGGAGGGGGTAGAAAGGGAAGTAAATCAAGGGAGGGGACAAGGGTTACTGGCTTAAAGCAAACCACTGTTTAAAAGGAAATAGTGTAAGAATGAGGGGTAGAACTAGGAGAAGATACCAAAATGTTGGGGAACACACAACTGATAATTATAACTCTGAATGTGAGTGGGATGAACTTGCCCATTAAACAGAAGCAAATATCAGAGTGGATTGGAAACCAAAATCTAACCATATGTTGTCTACAAGAAACACAGATGTGCACATACACAGGTTTAAGATAAAGGGCTTGAACAAAATCTTTTGGTCTTCAAATGAGAAAAAGAAGGCAGGAGTGGCAATCATGATTTCTGACAAAGCCAAAGTAAAAATAAATATGATTAAAAAAGACAGGGAGGTTATTACATCCTGATAAAAAGCAGTATAGACAATGAGGAAATAACAGTTCTCAATATGTATGCACCAAATGGCATAGCATCCAAATTCATAAAGGAGAACCTGGCAGAGCTCAAGAAGGAAATAGATAATAAAACCAAACTAGTGGGAGATCTAAATATTCCTCTTTCAGATCTAGATAAATCAAACCAAAAAATAAAAAAGAAAGAGATAAGAGAGGTGAATGAAATCCTGGAAAAATTAGATTTAATAGGCATGTGGAGACCAGTTAGTCAAAGAAGAAATCATAGAAACAATCAACAATTTCATTGGATAGAATGACAATGATGAGACATGCTACCAAAGTCTGTGGGATGCAGCTAAGGAAGTACTAAGGGGGAAATTTATATCTTGAGTGCATATATTAACAAATTAGGGAGGTCAGAGATTAATGAATTGGGCATGCAACTTAAAAAACCAAAAAGTGAGCAAATTAAAAATCCCCAGATCAACATTAAAGTAGAAATACTAAAAATCAAGGGAGAAATTAATAAAATTGAAAGTAAAAGAACTATTGAATTAATAAATAAGACTAGAAGCTGGTATTCTGAAAAAAACAGATAAAATAGACAAAGTACAGGTAGTCTAATTAAAAAAAAAGGAAAGAAGAAAATCAAATTAACATTATCAAATATTTCTGTGCTAATCACGTTGCAAAAGAAGAGATATTTTGCATATACTAGAGAGAAATCCATGGAAGAAACAAAGAATGAAATGTCTCAATTTGCAATGAGACCATCTATCCTTCCTCTTTATGGTGGAAATCCCATTTTTGTCATGAGTCCCTTGGAGTTTTCCTAGATCCTTGTCTTGTTGATAATAGTTAAGTTATTCACAATTGGTCATCATGCATTATTGTTGTTACTATGTACAGTGTTCTGATTCTACTCAATTCGCTTTGAATCACTTCATAGAAGTCATTCCAGGTTTCGTGTGTGTGTGTGTGTGTGTGTGTGTGTGTGTGTGTGTGTGTGTGTGAGATCATCTTGTTTGCCATTTCTCATGCCACAATAATATGTCATTATGAGCATATACGAAAACTGGTTTAGTCATTCCTTTTTTTAATGGTCATCCCTACATTTTACAGTCCTTTTATATTGAAAATTTCCTGTTCTATTTTGGACAATACACTCTTTCACATTTTTAATCATGGAATTTTCTTCCTCATACATAGTTCTGAAAAATAATTACTTCCTTGTTCCATTAATTTGTAGTTTCTGTGACCTTTTAATCTCAGTCATGTCATGTATACATGTAGAATTTATCTTGATAAGTAATATGAGATCTTTGTCTCCAAGTGTCTGTCCTGTCTGTTCCGCTGATCTACCTTTCTCTGTCTCTTTAAAAATCAGTGTGACATAGTTTTGATGATTACTGTTTTGAGATCTGTGATGAGTTCATTTCCCTTCTATTCCATTTATTTAAATTATGATCTTTAAAATTCTTCACCTTTTATTACAATATGTAAATTTCATTATTTTATTCTATGTTTGTGAGGAAGATTAGATTAGTTAGTAATTAAGAATTAAGGTGTATCTAGCAGGAAGGAGCTGGAGCTGGGAGTTCCAAGATGGAATGAAGGAGCAGGAAGAAGTGACTTGTGCTCTGAGAGGGGCTCCATTAAGGGTTAGCACAAACTGTGGTTAGCCTGGTAGATCTCAGAGTAAAGGACAACCTGAATCTTGTTTTCCCTGGGATCCTGTGTGGTGGTGGCATCTAGCAAAGAGGACAAGATCTACAGTGCAGTACCAGGGGAAGAGGAGAAGTTTGGGATCTGGTGGACAATGTCTCAAGCACACCCTCCCTACTTGGTACCTGAGACCACTTTGGCTCTTGGCATCCAGAGATCATAGGTCGATTACAGTGAGAACCCCAAAGCCACCTCAGCCCTTAGCTGTGCTGCTCAAGCCTGGCAGGTCCAGGTCTGAGGCAGTCACCCAGAGACTCCATTACTGTCCTGCCCGCATAGATCTTTAGATTAGAGTAGGAAAATCCTCCCCTTTCCCTGTGGGTGTTGTCATTAGGCTTTAAGGTTTTAAGTAGAAATCCCTATCCCACCTTTTAGTTGTACATAATTAAAACCAGTTAACCCCTTTTACCTTGCCTGCCTGTTTCTAGACTCTGGCCTAGGGAGAGCAGTGTGACAGTTAAGACCAACCAACTGCCATTCCTGTGATAAATCCTGTGAACTCCTTATCCTGGTCCAGTCTCTCCTACAGCCCAGTGTGTGTACCCACAACTATTTAGATTTTATTTTTAACTTCCCTGGTGCCCTCCATGACCTATATTTTCTACACTACCAAAACATTCTTTTGGAGTTTTATTGGTAAAGTATTCAGGAAGTCAACCAATTTAGAAAATATTATCTTTTTTTGTTAATATATTGACTTTATCTACCATTAAGCAATTAACATTTTAAAATCTAAATATAAAAAGGCATTGAATTTCTTAAAAGCATTTTGGGCATCTATTGATATAATTATCTGGTTTTTATCATTAATATGATTTATTTTATATATAGTTATCCTTAATGATAAACAAACCCTATATCCATGTAAGAAAATTATACTGTTCTCAGTGTCTAGTCTTTAATATATCAGTTGCAAATATTTTAAAGTTTCTGCTCAATATTTAGTAATGATTTTGGTTTTCTTTTCTGCTTTATCTTCCTCTGATATGAGTCAAGAACATTTGTCTCATATAAAGCTATTTTAACATTGCTTTCTTTTCTTCTTCTTTGAAATGATTTATGTAGTAGTAGAATTAAATTTTTCTTTCAACACTTCATTCAATTCCTTTTAAAATCCATCTGATCTTTTAGTTTTTCTTCCTCTTTTGGAGTTCATTTGTGACTTGTTCAATTTACTTCCTGATACTGAGTTATTTAAATTTTTTTATTGATGTATCTTATAATTTTTACATTTATTTATTTGTTTGATTGTTTATTTTCTGTTTTTTTGTTTTTCTTTTTGGCCATATTTTTGGGCAAAATCATTTGTGATAATTTTCTTTTATTCCTTTCAATAGGTGTGAAGTCTCCTTCCTATTTTTGTTAATAATAATTTTATTTTCCTTTCTCTTTTTAATCATTTTAGGCACTTGTTGCTTCTATTAGTTTTTAAAAACAGCTTTTGATTTTATTTTTAAATTCAATTTCTTTTTTTGCTTTCAGTTTTATTAATGTCCTCTAAAATATTTAGATTTTCTACTTCATTATTTAAATGGGGATTTTTAAAATGTACTTCTTTCAATTTAAAAAATTTCATACACAGTAATTTGTTCATTCTCTCTTTCATTGATTAAAATATTTAGAAAAAAAAACAAAAATTCTCTTGCTCTTCTTTAATTGCATCTTGTAACTTTTATATTGTGTATTTCCTTAAAATTTCTTTGAAAAGTTTTCATATTTTTTCTACGATTAGCTCTTTGACAAAATTATTTAGAATTGTCATTTAACCTTCTATTTGCTTTTTAATTTTTAAGAGGAATGTTAAAATAGTATCACATGATCAATAAAATATGTATTTAGTTAACATACCTGTTTGTTTACATTTTTGGTGAGGTCTTTATGTCATCCAAACATGGTAAATTGCTTCTGTAATGGTACCATTTAACGTTTTGAGTATGTAAATTCCTTTCTAATCCCATTCAATAATCACCAGAGACATATCACCTCTATTATTTTTCCTAAAGACTTATTCCCAACTTTAAGTCCTTTATTTTTAATTTTTTTATTTAAATTTGTCTAGGTTGGAAAAAAGTAAATTATATTGTCCCACTCAGAATTTTATCATGTTTTCCCTTCAATTTGACTTGAATTAAATATTAAGATGAAAATTATTTCAGCACACATTGATTAAGTAAAGCTGTCGCTCATCATGACAATGTATAAAAACAAAATGCAGTTTTGTTGTTACTTTCAGAATACAGACTCAAGTTTTTAAAAAATTCAATGTTTTCTGGGTATACGTTTAAGAAACAGTGTTTAGAATATGAAAAAATAAGTTAGAAAAATGATATTTTACAGAAAGGTTGGGAAGAGAAAGGTATACACATTGCAAACAAAATTATTTTGCCTGATGCTTTTCTCCTACTGCTAGGCTCAGGCTTTATTGTTTTGCTACTCCTGCCTGACATACTTTGAGGCTGGTTATACTGTGGGTCTTTGTAGAAGGATTCCAGGGATCCTTCTATCAATTCATGGGATTTGATGAGGAGTCTATAGGTCATTCTTCCTATTTATTTTTAGAGATGTCCATTTCTCAATTACAGTGGGGTTTTTTCCCTTGGGGGTTGCTCTTCTCTACATACTAGATTTCTACCATTTCTTCAATTAGATTCAATATATTTTTTTTTCTTTTTTTAATAATTTATAATTCTTTAGAGAAATGTTGGTTCATATCTTTTCATAATTTTCTTATTAAGAAATCTCTGTTCATTTCCTAAATATCTGAAATATCAAATCCTTACCCAAGGTATTTGATGCATCTTTTAAAGTAATGATACAAGCTTCCTGGTTAAGGTGGCAGAAGAGTAAAAAGCAGCTGCTTAACCTCTCCTAACCAAAACAGATAGGCTTCCTCAAGAAGACATAAAAACAAATAATCCAGAGGAACAAAGGGACCCCACAACTGGGTGCAGCATTGGAGGCATGTGGAATCGGGGCATTTCCATGCTATAAAGGGGTGAAACAGCTCTCACTTAAACATGAGCTGAGAAACCTCCTCCCTCACCCCACACCACCTATAGTGCCAAATCCAGCACACAAGAGTTAGAGCAAGTTTGGGGCATGCATTAAGCCCTTGGCAGCTACCTGGGGTCACCAGGGCTTGCCTCTGAAAGCAACAAGACGTATGACACCAAGAGACTACAGAACGTGCAGACTTTGAATATAGACCCTTAGAGCAGGCATGAGTGCTGGCACAGACGCAAGCTCAGACATGGATCCTGAGTGCAGGTGAGGACTCGGATCCTGAGTGCAGGCTTGGACCTTGAGTGGGGACCAAGTGCAGAAGGGTGTACAACTGTAGAAGCACCTCTCTGAGACTGTTAAAGGAAACTCAGAGGAACAAGCAAGGGAACCACCAGGAGCTTGACCCTAACAACAACTAGACCAGAGATCTCAGGAGCCTAAAGAGCACAGACAGACCCTGGGTGAGGATAAACCTGAGAGGGCGCAGGGCTAAAAATGGCAAGCCAAAAACAAGAACCCCAAAAGAGAAAGATCATCAAGAAGAAATCTGTAACAGTCAACAACTTTTACACAGAGAAAATCCAGAAAACATAGCAAACAGCAGAGGAGAACAAACAATCCTATCCAAACCTTTCCAAAATAATGAAAACTGGTCACAAGCTATTGAAAAGTTCTAATCTGAGATGATGAGAGGGATGGAAGAGATTTGCTGAGAGAAGTGGGAAATAGCTCAAAAGGAAATTAACAGGTAAGAAGACAGAAACTCCCAAATGGAGGAAGATGCTCAAAAATCAAATGAAATAGTAAGCAAATTGGAAACCAAAATATGGCAAGAAAATAACAGTTTTAAAGGCTGAATTTCACCATTGGAAAGTGAGACAAGTACATTGAAGACCAGAAATGACCAGATTGAAAAAGGAAAACCAAAAGATTATAGCCGAAAACCAGTCCCTAAAGGCTAGAATTGAGCAATTAGAAGCTAATGATCTCTCAAGACAGCAAGAACAAATAAAACAAAGTCAAAAGACTGATAAAGTAGAAGGAAACATGAAATATCACAATGAGAAAGTGACAGACCAAGAAAACAGGTCTAAAATAGACAATCTGAGAATCATTGGTCTTCCTAAAAAAGCAGAAATTAATAGAAATTTGGAGTCCATACTAAAAAAAATTATTCAGCAAATACCTATCAAACTACCAAAAAACTTTTTACTGAATTAGAAAAAACTATAACAAAGTTTGTTTGGAATAACAAAAGATCAAGAATATCAAGGGAAATGATGAAAAAAAATGTGAAGGAAGTGGGCCAAGCAGTACCAGATATTAAACTGTACTATAAAGCAGTGGTCAACAAAATGATATGGTACTGGCTAAGGGGCAGAAGAGAGGATCAGCGGAATAGACTTGGGGTAAGTGATATCAGCAAGACAGTGTATGAAAAACCCAAAGAGCCCAGCTTTGGGGACAAAAATCCACTATTTGACAAAAAATGTTGGGAAATTTAGAAAACAATATGGGAGAGATTAGGTTTAGATCAACATCTCACACCCTACACAAAGATAAATTCAGAATGAGCAAATGTCTTGTGCTAAAAGGAATAATAAACTAGAGGAATTCCAGGTGAACTAGAAAGACCTCCAGGAACTGATGCAGAGCGAAAGGAGCAGAGCCAGAAGAACATTGTACACAGAGACTGATATACTGTGGTAAAATCGAATGTAATGGACTTCTGTATCAGCAGCAATACAATGACCCAGGACAATTTTGTGGGATTTATGGTAAAGAACGCTACCCACATTCAGAGGAAGGACTGCAGGAGAGGAAACATATAAGAAAAACAATTGCTTGAACGCATGGGTCGGGTTGGACATGATTGAGGATGTGGACTCGAAACTACCACACCAATGCAACAACCAACAATTTGGAAATAGGTCTTGATCAAGGACACATGACAAAACCAGTGGAAATATGCATCGGCCATGGGTGGAGGGGCATGGGGGGGGTGAAGGGGAAAGTCGGAGCATGAATCATGTAACCATGTTAAAAATGAATATTAATAAATGTTTAAATTTAAAAAAAATTAAAAAGTGTTTGTACAAACAAAAACAATGCAACAAAATTCAGAAGGGAAACAACAAATTGGGAAATATCTTTTTAACAAAAATCTCTGACATCAGTCTAATTACTCAAATATATAAGGAGTTAAATCAATTGCATAAAAAATCAAGCATTCCCCAATTGATAAATGGGCAAGAGACATGAATAGGCAATTTTCAGGTAAAGAAATCAAAAGTATCAATAAGCACATGAGAAAGTGTTCTAAATCTCTAATAATTAGAGAAATGCAAATCAAAACAATTTTGAGGTATCACCTCACCCCTAGCAGATTGACTAAAATTATAGAAGGGGAGAGTAATGAATGTTGGGGGGAATGTGGCAAAATTGGGACAGTAATGCATTGCTGGTGGAGTTGTGAACTGATCCAACCATTCTGGCTGGCAATTTGGAAAGCAACTGCTTGAACACATAGGTTGAGACGGATAATGATGGGAGATGCAGTCTCAAAACTCCCACACCAATGCAACTATCAACAATTTGGAAATAGGTCTTGATCAATGACACATGTTAAAACCAGTGGAAATGCGCATTGGCCATGGGTTAGGGGGATGTCGGGGGAAGAAGGGGAAAGTAAGAATGAATCATGTACCCATGTTAACTTTTCTAAAAAATAAATATTAATAAATGTTTAAAAAAAGTAAAAGAAAAAAAGAAAAAGAAAAGAGAGGTACAAGTTTATAGTAAATTTACATAGGTACCATAGACAATGAAGTAATATCAATGTTAAATATATACATCAAATGGTATAGCATCAAACTTTAAAGGAAAAGTTAAATGAGTGTCAGTAGGAAAACTATAATAGTGGGGAACCTCAACTATTCTCTTTAAGAAAAAATAAATCTAACCTTAAGAAGTTAAAGAAATAAATTGAATTTTAGGTAAGTTAGGTACGATAGAACTCTGGGAAAAATTGAATGAGTGTAGCAAGAATTATACATTGTTCTCATCAGTACATGGCACCTTCACAAAAACTGGCCATGAATTAGGGCCTAAATATGTCATCACTGAAAGCAGAAATATTAAATGCAACCTTTTCATACCATAACATAATAAAAATCACATTCAGTACAGGACTATAGAAAAAAAAGAAAAAATGAAAACCAAATTAATCTTATCCTAAAGAACAAATCATAAAAAAATCAATAATTTCATTAAAAAGAATATTGATACCAAATATAAATACCAAAATGTATGGATGCAGCAAAAGCATTACTTAAGTGGAAATTCACACCTCTAGGTATTTACATTAATAAAATAGAAAAAGAGCAGATCAATAATTGGACATACAATAAAAAATCTCTAAAAAAATAATTAATTAAAAATCTCCAATTAAAGACCAAATTATTATACCTGAAAATCATAAAAGAGATTAATACAATTGAATGTAAGAGAATAATTGTACGAATTATAAAATTAGGTGCTGCTTTTATTAAAACAAATAAAAAATAAAACAGGAACTCCACTTGGGGAAGATGGCAGGATAAGACATGTAAAGATAATAGTTTAGAAATGTTTAGAAACAGTGTTTCAGAGTGAACTTTAAAGTACAAAAGTGGTTAAAAGTCAGAGAGAAATAATTGTTCAACATGAAACAATTTGAAAAGAAGCTGTGAGGACTCTAGGTCTCTGTATAATGACCACATAAAAAGACCACAGGATCTGGTAGCAGGTTTGTAAGCTTATCCTCAGCTTTGGAACCTTTAGACAACTATCTAGAGAGAGAAGATTACAGAGATTATATATGTTGATTAGATACTGTATCAGTCTCTGGTGACAGAAAAAGAAGAGTGAATATACATAAGTGAATGAACCCAGGGAGAATAGAGATCCTCATTTCTACTCCAAAACAAAAAGATAAAAATATACTTGGAACCTCTATAGCAGTGATGGCAAACCTTTTAGAGACAGAGTACCAGGCCCCACCCCCACCCCATCCCTCAGACTGAGGGACCTACCCACTCTCCTAGAGACCATGTGCTGCACCCTGCCTCTTCCCTCCTTAAGCCACACAGGGGAGGAAGAAAGCTTCCTTTGGGCTACTGGGGGGAGGGGTGGGTGAAGTGAAGAATGTCTTCAGCGAATGTAGAGAGGGAGAGGAGTGGCCTGAGTACTTCACTTCCCTCCAGCTTTGCCACCTGTGAACCACCCACCTTACCCCCTGTATTTTCCCATTGGGCTATCAGGTAGAGAGGTAGACAATGTAAAAAAAATGTCATCAGGCATGGGGAGAGAGGGAAGGGAGCAGCTCTGCCCAAGTCTCTCTGCATTTCTAATAATGAACTTGGTGAGGGAGGGAAGTCATGTGCTCACAGAGAGTGCTCTGAATGCCATCTTTGGCACTTGTGCCATAGGTTTGCCATCACTGCTTTAATTTCTATTTTTATAAATAAAGCAGTGATGGCAAACCTATGGCACACAACAGGTAAGAGTGTTAAAAGTGATGGTGTTGCAGAGAACACTACAACATAGGAATTAAAAGACCACTGGAGGGCTCAGTAAGTAACTACCACCATTACAACAAACTAAATCCTGAGACATCCCAAACACACAGGGAAAAGAACCTGACACTTGCATATAACTGACAATTAAGAAATATATTGCTAAAAATTTAAAAAAAATTAGTAAGCAAGAAAGAAAAATTCCAATTACAGAGAGCTTCTTTGTAAATAAAGATTTCATATTCATAAGACAGTGAAATTAAAACATCTACTTCTAAAACTTTAAAGAAAAACAAAATAAACAAAAAGACCAAAAAGAATTATTGGGAAGAGCTTTTAAAAAAAGACTTTAAAAACTAAATGAAAGTGGTAAAGGAAAATTTAGAAAAAAATTAAAAATATAAAAAAATTATGAAAGATCAACTAATTGGAAAAAGAAATCTGAAAACTCACCAAAGATTTTAATAGCTCATTGAAAATTATAATTGGTCAAGAGAATGCTAATAACTTTAGGACACCAAAAATAATAAAAACTAAATAAAAAATGGAAGAAAATACCTTATTACAAAATCAACCAACCTGGAAAACAGATTAAGAAGAGACAATTTAACAGTTCTTAGACTACATTAAAGTTACGATCTTTAAATAAGCAGTTTATATACTATTCTTCAAGAAATTATTAAACAATATTGTCTGGAAGTTTTTGAATTAGAAAACAAAGTAGTACTTGAAAGAATTCATCAATTGCTGCCTGGTAAGGGATCCCAACAGGAAAATTCACAGGAACATTGTAGCTAAGCTTTGTAACTCCCAGGTTAAGAAGAAAATACTACAAACAACTAAAAAGGAACAATTTAAATACTGTGGAAATACAATAAGGATTACACAAAATTTAGCAGTTTCTTTATAAAAACAATGAACAACATGGAATACAACATTTTGAAGAGTAGAAGAGCTGGATTTACAATGAAGAATAAGCTATGCATCAAAGTTGAATATGTTTATTTAAAGAAATAAAAAACTTCAAATATTCTTGAAGAAAAGAGCAATACTTAATGGGGGAAAATAGATACACAAGAATGAGAAGAAACATAAAATAACATGAAAGAACTATGAGGGATTTAATATTATCAACATTTTTACATCTCATACAGAAAAATGGTATATTTAAACCTTAGGAATTACATCATAAATTGGGTGGTTCAAAGAAGCATTTTTATATAGAAACTTTAAGGTCAAATTTAATATAATAGAATGAATTAAAAAATAAAATAAAATGGATGGGGAGGATTAAATTGGAAAAAGAGTCTCTTATAAAAGAGGCATAAATGAAAGATATGTTACAATGAAGGGAATAAGAGGCAAGAGGGGTAGTAATGCTAATATCTTATTCTCATCAAATCTGGCTAAAAGAGGAAATAATACATACATATAGGAGGCCAATTGTTTTTAACTTATGAGGAGATAAAAGGGTGAGGGATAAAGATTAAAAGAGGGATTCTTGGAAGGGCAAATAGATTAAGGAAAAAGAGGGCAAAGAGATTATACAAGAGTGGGATTATTCATGATAACAAATAAGAGAGTAAGAAAAGGATTAAGGGAGGGACTCATATAATGGTAAATAGATTAGAAATTAGCAAGGGAAGGGAAGAAGAAAAGGGAGAGAACCTGAGAACAGTGAGGGGAGAAAATAAAGGTGAAACTGAAGAGGAGGTGGAGATCAAAGATGTAATAATTTGAGGAAAATGAAATTTCTGAGGAAGAATGAGATAAAAAGAGAGAGATGAAGGAAAAACAAATTAGAGAAATAAAATGGAGAAGGGGCAGCTGGGCAACTCAGTGGATTGAGAGCCAGGACTAGAAGACGGAGGTCCTAGGTTCAAATCTGGCCTCAGATACTTCCTAGCAGTGTGAACTTAAGTCACTTAATTTAAATTAAGTCACTTAACTCCCATTGCCTAGCCCTTACCACTCTTCTGCCTTCCAACCAATACACAGTATTGAATCTAATACAGAAGGTAAATGTTTAAAAAAATAGAATAGAGAAAAATACACAACTAATAATTTTAACTCTGAATGTGAATGGGATGAATTCATTCATAAAATGGAAATAGATAGCACAATGGATTAAAAAACAAAACCTAACAATATGTTGTTCATAAGAAACACACTTAAAAATGAAAGACATTCTTAAAATAAAAATAGAGGAATGAAGTAAAATATATTATGCTTCAGCTGACAAAAAAAAAGGCTAGTGACAATGATCATAGGCAAAGTTAAAGTTAAAATATATCTAATTAAAAGAGATTAAACAGAGATACTATTTTATATTAAAGGGTATCATAGATAATTAAGCATTATGAATACTAAACATACATGTACCAAATGTTATAGCATCCATAAAGGAAAAGCTAAAGAAGTAACAGATAGAAATGGATAACAAGCTATAATAGTGTAAGATTTAAACTTTCCCTCCTTAGAATTGGATAAATCTAACCAAAAAATAAATAAGAAAAAGGTTCAGGAGATAAATAAAATCTTAGATAAGTTAGTTATACATGATATTTTAATAAAATTAACCATATATTAAGAAATTAAAACTTCATACTTAAATGCAGAACAACAAAAATATTAAATGGATCCTTTTCAGATCATAATGCAGTAAAAATTATATTTGACAAAGGACCATGAAAATACAGATTAAAAATTATTTGGAGATTAAACAACTTAATCTAAATGAATGAAGTGGTTAAAAATACAACATAGAAACAATAAATAATTTTATTAAAAATGATAATGATTAGACAACATACCAAAATTTATGAGATACGGAAAATCAGTAGAGAAAAAAGTATATGTCTAAATACTTATATTAATAAAACTGAGAAATAACAGATCAATGAAATGAGTATACAATTTTTTTAAAAAATAGGAAAAGAACAAAATAAAATCTCCAATTAATAATATGCCAAAAAATTTAATAGTTGAAGTGAAATGGATGAATAATTCCAAAAATATATATCTCGTACCACATAGGAGGCAATATGATATATGAATGAGCCTATTTTAAAAAAAGAAATTGAGCAAGCTATAAAAAAAACTACTAAAAAGGCATCAATATGGATGGATTTGTAAGTTAATTTTACAGAACATTTAAAGATCATCTAATTCCTATAGTAAGTAAATTATTTAGAACAATTGATAAATAAGTCCTACCAAATTTTTTATGAAATGAATATGATGCTGGTACCTAAACCAGGAAGAGCAAAAATAGAGAAAGAAAATTAGACTAATTTCATTAATGAACACAGATGCAAAAATTCTAAATAAAATATTAGCCTCTAAATAAAATATTAGTCAGGAGATAACAACAGTATAGCATAAAGTTTATATATACATTATGACCCAAAGGGATTTATACCAGATATGCAGGAATGGTTTTAATTTAATGAACTACTAAAATAATTGATTACATCAACCAAAAATAACAAAAACCATATGATTATATCAATTGATACAGAAAATGTTTTTGACAAAATACAACGCTCATTCTTATTTAAGACACTGGAAATGTAGGTATAGATGGACTTTTCTTGTTCCTTTATCTGCCATCCCACGTCTCTTCTTCATATTGCATTGAATTTGTGACCCAGCTCTATGATATATAGTATAGGTGTGTTATTCAGCACCTTTCCCCAAGTTCTATACAGGATCAGGTCCTACTGTACTAGATCTATTATCTAGTACATAGCTCCAAGTTCTAATTTAGTTCCTATGCCACACAGTAGCCGTCTGTGTAGACTCACTCCCTGGAGTCTGCAGACATCTTTCTCTTTCTCTTTATACCAACTTGGACTGTAAACTGATATTTTCTTACATTTTCCAATGAAGCCTTTGTTTTGTTTTCTAGGTCTTTGTGAAATACTTGTGGTAGAGAACTTACATATACTTCCTTCTTCTACTCTGCTATCTTGGCTGATTCTCCTTCTGTAATTATTTAACTTGTGCTCTTCCCTTCTCTCAGCACATTTTACCTGAATGGCAGCTCCTTTCCAAGTCCCAAGAATAGTCTTGTATCTCTCCTCAGTTATGGAGTATACATAGATAATCTGTGAATTGTTTCAATCTCTGGAGAAACCTGTAGTAAAATAACCAAGAAAGAGAACTTGCACAAAAAAGGAACCTGTATAAGTATAATGCTTTGAACCCAAAGAGCCTTCTATTCTTCTGGTGGTATTTGGGCCCAAAAAACAGGCTATCAGGAGTTGCAGAAACAGAAGTGGAGAGTAGTTTTGTCAAAAGACCTTAGAATTAACTAGCCATTTTCTTCAGCTACTACTCTTTCTTGGTTTGACTCCTTCATTGATGGCAACTGGTGAGAAAAAATACTGTAAGGAAAAAGACCTTGTGTCTTTTCTTCCCAGGTCAATAAGACATGAACTTGCAAAAATAGGTATTAGTTCTTTTTTGTAATTTTTTTAATTTTTTGCTAGAGGTAAAGATTATTGGAGGCTCTAATTCTGAGTTTTGAAAAGTCATGACTGGGAACTTCTGTGAATAAGTACCTCTGAGATACTGAAATAATTCTGTATTGATGCCCCAAAGTGGAAATAATGAATGACCTTTGGCAGTGAACATCAGGACATAGCCAGATAGTGGCTAAGACAAGGATTCATTCAACATTGATGCCACATTTAGATGTGAACCTAATGTGGGGACAATATGTAAGAACTATGCTAAAAGTGAAGTAATACTCCCTAGAGACCAAAATGACACAAGACAGTATCCTCCTGAGGTGTCAGAGAGAAATATTTGTACTTTTCTTATTGCTATATCTTCAAAGTAAATAACATATTGTAAAAGTTACTTGATATAAATAGTTAAAAGAAATGGTGTGATGACTGAGCTCGAGCCAATGACATAGAAAAGATCCCCAAAACTCTTCAGAATACCTAAAGGGGAGATATAATATTCTGCTTCTAGGATAGTAAACCAGGGAATAAAGCTACATAGCTTTGCATGCATATGAAAACAAAATAATTCTTTGCAAAATAAACTATTCCATCAGCTAATGTGTTTAATCTTATTGATAGAATAGAACATTTGAAAACTGGCCTATGCTTAAATAACTCATAAATGGCAATAATTTCTCCCATCAACTCAAATGTTTCAGTGATAATTCAACTAGATAGGAGCTATCCTAAGGCAATTGGCTCAAATAGAATTTCTGGAGGGAGAGGGGTGAGTTGGTTGACAAAAAAAAATCAACTTCTTCCAAAAATAGCCATTAGTTCACTAGTCTCAGATTTTCTTCTTGACCTTGACCTGTCTATGATACCCAAGAAACTTGGAGTTAATTAACAGATTAGGTGGAAAAAAAAGCTATGTTTTGACTTTTTTCCCATGCATGCAAAAAGGTTACGAGGATAGAGAAAAGAAAAAAAATGGCATGACAGATCTCTGACTATGAGCCAGCCCACTCAGATTTTGCTGTGTAAAGCAGAAGCCATGGCATAGAGTAGGCAGCCTGCCATAGTAGGAATTCAACAATTCCCGGGCATGGAAAAAGTGTTGTGAAAGTCTCTTAAAGGGAAAATGCCTAGCCAGTCATTGAAAAAGATGGAAACAAAACATAAGCAGATCCAGGAGCATGGTATTTTGATTGCTGGAGTTTAGAAATTGTGGAAAATAAGGAAATGAGATGAAATAAGAACTGAATCTAATTATACTTTTTAATCTAACCATATGCAGAAATTAGATGCTGGTGGACTACCAGGGAAAGTTCAGATTCTCACAGATGATTCACGGACTGGTTCTAAGTACCAGCAGACAAAAAGAAGCTGTGGCTATTTCTGCATTCTGCCTGATGCTTCAAGACCATAAAGCAATGAAGTCTTTGAACTACTTTAAAGTGAATTAAGTAATAGAAAAGGTATTTAGAAACTTGCATAAAATGTAGACATTGTTTCAGAGTTTTGTAAATATCCATGTGTATAAAATTCTTAATGAAAGCCTAATGAGGTAGATTTAATAGTTTCATTAATGTGTTTTTTTACTTTCTTATTGATGTTAAAGTACTCAGTCTGTTAGTGCTAAGAGACACAAAGATTTCAAGTGTATTCTACTTATTACAAGAAAAACAACTAAGGTAAAAAAATTTCCCTCACATAACAACAAAATCTTAATTTTTTAAAGCCTATTGAATGGGATTGGCTGAGTTCTAGAAGTTCTGATGAATCAATCAAAGGAAACATGGAAAAAGAGGAAAGTTATTGGCTATTTCTAAATCCCCTAGCAGGAGATTAAAAAAAGTTCATTTGGAACATCAACTTTCTCTCAGGATACAGTGTGGCCCTAGACACTTCAAGAAAAAAGGTTTTATAAAATGTCCATTTTTGTGGCAAGGGACATGAATAGCAGTCTTCAGATAAAGAAATCAAAGCTATCAATAAGCACATGAAAAAGTGTCCTAAATCTCTTATAATTAGAGAAATGCAAATAAAAACAACTCTGAGGTACCACATCATAACTAGCAGATTCACTAATATGACATCAAAGGAAAGTAATAAATTGTTGGGGGGGGGATGTGGCAAAATTGGGACACTAAAGCATTGCTGCTGAAGTTGTGAATTGATCCAAACATTTGTGGAAGACAATTTGGAATTATGCCCAAGGGACTAAAAAAGAATGTATTCCCTTTGATCTAGCCATAACACTGCAGGGTTTGTACCTCAGAGAGATAATAAGGAAAAATACCTGTACAGAAATATTAAAAGCTGCATTGTTTGTGGTGGCAAAAATTTAGAAAATGAGGGGATGTCCTTCAGTTGGGGAATGACTGAACAAATTGTGGTATCTGTTGGTGATGGAATACTATTGTGCTCAAAGGAATAATGAAATGAGGGAATTCCATGTGAACTGGAGACGTCCAGGAATTGATGCAGAATGAAAGGAGCAGAACCAGGAGAATGTTATACACAGAGACTGATACACTGTAGCACAGTAGAACATAATGGACTACTAGCAGCAATGCAGTGATCCAAGACAATTCTGAGAGACTTATGAGAAAAAATGCAATCCACATCCAGAAAAAGAACTGTGGTAGTAGAAACACAGAAGAAAAACAACTGCTTGATCACATGGTTTGATGGGGATATGATTGAGGATGTAGACTCTAAATCAGGGGTCAGCAACGTATGGCTCTTGAGCCATATCTGGCTCTTTTGAGGGCCAGATATGGCTTTTTCTGCAGGAGCCATAAAGTTAATTTTTTTTTTCAGGCACTGTTACAGGAATGCGCACTGTGAGCACTGTACGACTCTCATGAAATTACATTTTAAAAAATGTGGCATTTATGGCTCTCACGGCCAAAAAGTTGCCAACCTCTGCTCTAAATGATCACTGTATTGCAAATATTAATAATATGGAAATAGGTCTTGATCAATGATACATGTAAAACCCTGGGGAATTATTTTTTGACTATGGGAGGGGAGAGGAAGGAGGAGAGGGAAAGAATGTGAATCATGAAATCATGGAAAAGTATTCTAAATTAATTAAATAAATAAATGAATTTTTAAAAGAAAAATAAAATAAAATGTTCATTTTGGAACCCCTATTACAAAGTAGGGAAACAGCTAGTCAAAAGTCCAAAGTATAGTTAATCATACATATGATGAATAAATTAACCAACTTCTTATTTCTAGTGAATAAGATCCTTTGACATGGACTGATATTGGACAGGGAAGGATGGGATTTTCAGAGTTCCATCCCACCACCAAAATTGGAGGATTTCTCCAAAGGAAATAAGGCACATATCCTTGATTCTAGCAGCTTAAGGAGTATGTCTGGGGTCTCAGACTACTAACTTTCCTTTTGTTATCCCCGGAAAAATATAAAAATGGTACAAGAAAATTCACTGGCCAATGGGTTAATATTCATTGCTTTCTGGAATTTTCTCATCTCCAGGCACAACCATATTTTTGATATTAATATTCCAGTAGATATGAATCTCTCTTGAATGTCTACGTACTGCTCCTTTATTCTGATCAAAAAAGATAACAAAACAACAAAACAAAATAAATTACCTACATATGAATAAAATATTTGGGTGTCAGTTTACAGATGCACACTCAAAGATTATACAAAAATAAAGAATTAAAAGAATAAAGAAAGAAAGATCTAGCAGTACTAGAATTTAAAAAAAAAAAAGAAAAAGAAAAGATACATTTGGAAATGATTGAGAACACACTGCGAACTTTTTTCTGACATGAGTATCTTGGGCTAAGGATTTGTTCTTTTAAACTAGTTCCTGTGGAGATAGATTGGTCACTGTGGGTAAAAGGGATGCAGTCACTGCCCCTTGATTCTTATGGAACATTTAACTATGGGAACCAGATGCGGAAACAGTTCAAGGATCATAGGAGGTGATTTTTCTTGGAAATTCTTACTTCATAAACAGTACATGAAGGAAGTGGCAGAGACAGGACAACCAATTTTTCACTGAGTAGCCTGGTGTCTAACACCCTTAATTGAATCAAGACTTTCCAGGACTTTCTATGTTTTAATGAATACTCACATCTTATCATAATCTGAATAAATGCCTTTTCACACTGTGTGCAAGGAATACTTGAAATGGTATTAAGGATGAAGGTAAATGAAGTGTCCAGGTAATAACATGTTCATGGAGCATTCCAAAATCAGCATAATGATCAATTTCATCTCACTGCTTTTTAATTATGACAGTTTGACTTGAGACTAAGAAATGGAAAGTAAGCATGGTTCTCAAATAAATCAAGTCATTTTTCATGACCTAGGATTGCTAGCTATCTAATGACAATGAATATATAATTTGTGGGGAATTTTTTTCTTTTTTTCCTTATCAAATATCTTTCTTCACCTGAAGCTTGAGTTATTTGAAGGATACTATTATTTCTTTCACAAATCAAGTGTGGGGGTCTTTGTAAGCTTTACTAAAATAACTAATGAATATTTTACTCTTTTCTCATTTATATTTGTGATTCTATGAGGGGCCATATATAAACATATGTATATACATCTGTATATGTAACATTATGTGTGTATATATATTATTTATATGTGTATGTGTGCACATTGTTAATGGTGGTAGAAGATGGGATCTGATAAATTATATCCGGCCAAAGAGAAATCTCTATTGAGGATGAGGTCTTTTGTTTTGTTTTCATCAACTAAATACCATTCAAAACCCCTCCAGACCTTATAGTATAGACACTTTGCATAAGTAGAAACATCTGAGATATGGTTTTATCTAAACTTAAGTGAATTTTACCATTCAAACATTAGTTCTTTGCCAAACTTGGAAGAAAGTGTATTTTTTTCTTCTACTTTAGTCTCCAAAGGCAGCCAGGAAATTATAATTCTGATTGTCAATGGACTGAGTACATTGTATTCACTTTCCTGTTCTCTTTATAAACTTTGCAAGAAGAAAAGCTATCAGTAGGAAGTCCATGGATAGTCCGATGACAGCAATCACAAAAATATAAACAAATTTAGACGATAATACAGAGAGTAGCCTGAGAACTGGAAGTGAGGCAGTAGATGCATTCATTAGATGATATCAAGAACCTCAAGATAACATTAGTTTCATCTTCTATCAGTTGGCTTGACTTTCAATGAATTGAGTTACCAGATATTCTGTCGAGAAACTGATGTTACACATTAAAAATAAAACATCAGACAGCTAGGTCGCTCTGTGGATGAGAATCTGGTTGAAGACAGGAGTTCTTGGTGGAAATCTGGTCTGAGACACTTCTTACCTATGTGACCCTGCACAAGTTGATAAACCTCAGTTACCTAGTCTTTACCTTAATACTGCTTTAGAATCAACACTTATTATTGATTGTAAAATGCAAAGGAAAAAATTTAAATAAAAAGCAACCCCTACCTGTACACAGACATTTAATTCTGAACAAATTCAGTATCAATCATTTGTGAAAAAACATCAGTACTGAATCTCTATTATTTGCCTTCATCACCAATTTCTTCAATGATCTTTTAAACTGAATAACACCTTTTTGTCTTTAAAAAAGTTGCCTATATCACAAATTGTTTGTTTCAAAGTGGAAATATATTATTAATGGCATACCAGGTTCCCAAATATTGAAATTATTTTACCTATACATTCTTTCTCATGGATATCCAAGAAAATATTAAGGATTATTTTTGAAGATATGTAGACAAGGAAGTAGTTCCAAGATATCAATACATGTAATTTTCAATTTTCATACTTTATACAATCCAGAGATTTTGTCATCATCTCATTTAGATCTAAACCCATTATGGACTATAATTTTGCACTCCTTTCTTTTTAAAAAAAGGTCTTTCCTTCCCTCTTAGAATCAATATTGTATATTAGTTCTGAGGCAGAAGAGTAATAATGGGGGACTAAGTGACCTGTCAGAGGTCACACAGCTAGGACATATCTGAGATAAAATTAGAACCCAGGACCTCCTATCTCTAGACCTGGATCTTAATCCACTTAACTACCTAAATTCCCTCTATGCTCCTTTCAAAGAATAAGAAATTGAGTCCTTGTAAGAATGTTTAAAAATCTCATTTTGTTTTTCAAAGGGGAGAAAGGAGGAGTTGACTTACATTCTGCAAAAACCAAAGGTCTGAAATAACTAAAAAACAGAGACACTAAAAGATAAAAAGAAAATTCTTCAGATGCAAATGGATATTATTGATTCTGGGAAGGGGAGATTTCAATAACAATTATATGTGAAGAGGTCAATAAGACAATGAACTTCCCACCAAGTCAAAGGTTGTGTTTACATATTTTTCCCTACTCACTGATCTACATATTCTCAAAGAAGTAAGATGAATTATGAATTAATAATAATTCATTATCTTATTAAAACTGAGATTTCAAAAGGGAAGATGACTAAAGAAGCATTTGTTGAAAGGAGTGGAATCTTATCCCATCTCCTGCCAGAAAATGACAAAAAAACTTCAGAACTAACTCTTTGAGGAAGTCAAAGGGAAGAAACTTCTGTTGATCCCAAACTAAATGTTATTGCTTTAGCTGAAAAAAAGCTCTTGCAGCAATCAAGCTGGGGAAAAAAAGCACAGTAACACACCAATGGAAGAATGTTTAACCCAGCTGAAGGTGGAAAAAGACTGAAAATGCCTATGGAAAAAGATCAGAAAACAAATGAATTAACCCATTCATTAGAGATGTCATGCTCTGAGAAGAAGTCTGAAAGACTAGCCTTTTTGCCTTGTCCATCAGCAGTTGCTCAGAAACTTAGCTGCCTGCCTAGTCCTGTAGCCTGCCAGGTTCTATCTAGTAACCATTGACTAGCACACTGTTTGGCACTATCTGGAAGCAACAGGACTTAGATATGAGCCAATATGTTTATTGAATGACCAGCCCAGCAGAAGATTTACTCAAAAGCTGTGACATCATGCCACAGGAGGAGTAAACCCAAATCAGATGAGCTATCAGTCCAGGAGAGACAGTATACTTTTTTTAAAAAAACCTGTCCAACTGAAGAGTGGAGTAACTTTTTGCAAACTTCAGGAGGACCTGTGAACAGAGAAAGCACATTAAAGCCCTGAAATTTCAGAGTTGTATATTATCTTGGCCACTGTTATTATCTTGGCCACTGTTATGTATATGCCTATACCTCACTAACTACCAATGTATCTGGGATCCCTCTTACTCTTACATCTTATAGGTTCTTGAGAATATTTCTGGGAAAGCAGTTCCCTGTTATTGATGGAAATGACTTGTACTTATTTTATGTGATATTATTTGAGAAAATGCCTTTGGGCATCTAGTTGGCACAGTGTCTGGACTGCTAGGTCTGGAGTTAGAATGACTTATCTTCATGAGTTCAAATCCAGCCTGAATACTTACTAGCTTTGTGACTCTTGGCAAGTCACTTGAACTTATTTCCCTCAGTTTTCTCATCTTCAAAATAAACTAGAGAAAGAAATGGCAAACCACTCCAGGATCTTTGCCTAGAAAATTCCAAATGAGTTCACAAAAAGTTGAACATGATTGAAATGTCAACAATTCTATTTAAGTAAATGAATTTACTAAAGATCTAATTGTATCTACTGTCTGATATACTATAGGGAATCTTGGGGAAGGAGGTGGTTCATAAACTAATGTTTGGGAGATATTCACATACATGGTTATCCTGATGATTTGGGGAAGAATAACAGCCATCTCACTATGGACCTAACCAGACAGTGCCAATATTAGTGAGAAATGATCAAATGAGCCCTGAGAAAGAGTGACAATTCCTTAAGAATTTACTCTGGAAATAATTTTTTTAGTTTTCAATCTTTTTTAAATTTCCTATTTTATTACTATAAACATGATAAGCATTTGTAAGCATGAACATTTCTACATTTAAAGAATAAGAAAAAGAGACTTCATGGTTAAGATGGCAGCTGAGTAAAGAGCAGCTGCTTAACCATTCCTAACCAAAACATATAGGACTCCTCAAGAAGACCTAAAAACAAATCCCCCTCCCCCACACACACCACCTACAGTGCCAAAGCCAGTGCACAAGAGCTAGAGCAAGCTTGGGGCACCCATTAAGTCCTTGTCAGCTACCTGGGGTCACCAGGGCCTGTTCCTGAGTGCAGCAAGACTTAAGACCCCAAGAGGCTAACGAACGTGCGGACTTTGAAGACAGACCCTGAGTGCAAGGACAAGCTCCGGTTCTTGTGTACATGGATCCTGAGTGCAGGAGAGGACTCAGATCCTGAGCACAGGAGCGGACTCGGATTGTGAGAACAGGAGTGGAACTTGAGTGAGGACCCAGTGAAGAAGGGTGCACGACTGTGGAAACAGCACCCTGAAACTGTTAAAGGAGCCTTGGACAGAGGAACAAACAAGGGGGCCACCAGGAGGCTTGATCCTGAGGAAAACTAGATCTGAGATTTCAGGAGCCTAGAGAGCACAAACAGACTATGGGTGTGAGGATAAACCTG
This sequence comes from Gracilinanus agilis, assembly GCF_016433145.1. Lineage (NCBI taxonomy): Eukaryota > Metazoa > Chordata > Mammalia > Didelphimorphia > Didelphidae > Gracilinanus > Gracilinanus agilis. The sequence continues at coordinate 217,992,207 of NC_058133.1, forward strand.
AGAGAGAACTTGGCTCACAATGGTAAGCCAGAGAAAAGAACTCCAAAAGAGACAGATCATCAAGAAGAAATCTGTAACACTGGACATCTTTTACACAGAGAAAATGCAGACAACAGAGCAAACAGCAGAGAACATACAAGTAACCATAATGAAAACTGGTCACAAGCTATTGAAGAGTTCATATCTGAGATGATGAGAAAGATGGAAGAGATCTGGCAAGAAAATAGCATTTTAAAAGGCAGAATGTCAAAATTGGAAAGAGAGGCAAGTCAACTGAAGACCAGAAATGACCAGATAGAAAAGGAAAACCAAAAGATTATAACCGAAAACCAGTCCCTATAGGCTAGAATTGAGCAATTAGAAGCTAATGATCTCTCAAGACAGCAAGAACAAATAAAACAAAGTCAAAAGACTGATAAAATAGAAGGACATGAAATATCTCGATGAGAAAGTGACAGACCAAGAAAACAGATCTAGAAGAGACAATCTGAGAATCATTGGTCTTCCTGAAAAAGCAGAAATTAATAGAAATTTGGACTCCATACCAAAAGAAATTATGCAGAAAAATTGCCCTGAAGTCCTACAAAAAGAGGGCAATATAGACATTGAAAGGATCCATAGATCACCCTCTACAATTGACCCTGAAAAGACAACCCCCAGGAATATAATAGCCAAATTCAAGAGCTTCCAAGTAAAAAAAAGAAATCTTACAAGAAGCCAGAAAGAGACAATTCAAATATCAAGGAGCACCAGTCAGGATCACACAGGATCTGGCAGCCTCCACACTAAAAGACCAAAAGCCTTGGAATATGATATTCAGAAAGGCAAGAAAACTGGGTCTACAACCACAGATCACCTACCCATCAAAACTAACAATATACTTCCAGGGAAAAGTTTGGGCATTCAACAAGATAGAAGATTTCCAAGTATTTGCACAGAAAAGACGAGGACTAAATGAAAAGTTTGATATCCAACCACAAAATCAAGAGAAACATAAAAATGTAAATAAGAAACAGAGGGGAAAGAAAGAAAACTCGTATTTTTTTAAATTTGCCTCTTTAAGGGCTTCAATAAGATCTAATTACTTGATATTTTCAATAGATGCTGAAAGAGCCTTTGACAAAATACAGCACCCATTCCTATTGAAAATCCTGGAAAGTATAGGAATTGAAGGACCTTTCCTAAAATGAATAAACAGTATATACCTAAAACCATCAAAAAACATCATATGCAATGGGGATAAATTGGAAGCCTTCCCAATAAGATCAGGAGTGAAACAAGAATGCCCATTATCAACTCTATTATTCAACATAGTACTAGAAACATTAGCAGTAGCAATTAGAGAAGAAAAAGAAATTGAAGGTATCAGAATAGGCAATGAAGAAACTAAGCTATCACTCTTTGCAGATGATATGATGGTCTACTTAAAAAATCCTAGAGAATCAACTAAGAAGCTTGTAGAAATAATCAACAACTTTCGCAAAGTTGCAGGATACAAATAAATGCACATAAATCATCAGCATTTAAATGGGCAAGGGACATGAATAGGCAATTTTCAGATAAAGAAATCAAAAGTATCAATAAGCACATGAGAAAATGTTCTAAATCTCTAATAATTAGAGAAATGCAAATCAAAACAACTCTGAGGTACCACCTCACACTTAGCAGATTGACTAAAATGACAGCAGGGGAGAGTAATGAATGTTGGAAGGGATCTGGCCAAATTGGGACATTAATGCATTGCTGGTGGAGTTGTGAACTGATCCAACCATTCTGGCTGGCAATTTGGAACTATGTTCAAAGGGCTATAAGAGAATGCCTGCCCTTTGATCCAGACATACCATTGTTGGGTTTGTACCCCAAAGAGATCATAGATAAACAGACTTGTACAAAAATATTTATAGCTGCGCTTTTTGTGGTGGCAAAAAACTGGAAAATGAGGGTATGTCCTTCAATTGGGGAATGGCTGAAGAAATTGTGGTATATGATGGTGATGGAATACTATTGTGCTCAAAGGAATAATAAACTGGAGGAATTCCATGTGAACTAGAACAACCTCCAGGAATTGATGCAGAGTGAAATGAGCAGAGCCAGAAGAAAATTGTACAGAGAGAACAATACACTGTGGTAAAATGGAATGTAATGGTCTCCTGTACTAGCAGCAATGCAATGATCCAGGACAATTCTGAGAAATTTATGGAAAAGAATACTACCCACGTTCAGAGGAAGAACTTCAGGAGTGGAAACACAGAAGAAAAGCAGCTGCTTGAACAAAATGGGTTGATGCAGACATGATTGGGGATTTTGATTCGAAACTACCACACCAATGCAATGATCAACAATTTGGAAATAGGTCTTGATCCTTGACACATGTTAAACCAGTGGAAATGTGCATCGGGCAGGGGTGGGGAAGGGGGAGGGGTGAAGGGGAAAATAGGAGCATGAATCATGGAACCATGTTAACTTTTCTAAAAAATGAATATTAATAAATGTTAAAAAAAGAAAAAAAGAAGATGACATATTAAATTGTGAGTTTCCATTATGTACAGATTTTAAAACATTTATATTCCAAATATAACATCGTAGTTCCAAAAAAACTGCTTTGTTTGTCTGGGTCTCATTCTACATCTTCTTTTGCTTTCTTATTTGTGCTTTCATATGAATCAATGTTCTTTTCTTTCTTCTTTCTCTGATATGATTATGATTAAAAACACTTCTTTTCTGAACCCTCTTATTCAACAATGAACTAATAAACCTTTCCCCCCTTGTTATGAAAGGGGGCTGGCTGCACTGCAGGGGGAAGATTAGTAGATTGAATTAGGCCATTCCAAGGGACTTTAGGCAGGAGTAGAAGTTGGAATGTAACAGAGTCCTGCACCAAGCTGAATGAGAGGGAAATGAAATACTCTCAACAGTAAAGCCAAGGCCCCTTTAAGTTCAGGGTTCTGTGTCTCTGCTCTAAGAAATGGAGACTATTCTATTGGTCAGTTAGCATGGTCAAACAGGAAGGAGGCTGGCACTTCCCAAACCTAACTGCTTAATAAAGTTCATCAGCTGAAACTAATAGTTTGTTCTGGTTGCTGATGTTACTTGGTCTTTGGTAAAGGTTGACTTTAATTGGTTAAATTTAAAAGGTTAAATTTAATTGACTTTAAAGATCTTTAAGCTTGAAGGTTTTAAAGGGTTTATTGGTAAAGTTTGGATCATGTAAAAAGAGTTGGGAAGAGGGAGAGGTAAGCAAAGATCTTGAATAACTAAATTGATTAAACTACTCTTAAGAAAAAGTTGAAAGGTCTTCTTATGGTGCAGAAATAAAGAAAGCCTTGAGGGCAATCTCTACTTTGACATTCTTGGTTGCTGACCCAGGGCTGCCAGGAGATAGTCCAGTGTACTTTTTGGTCATGGTTTTCAGGCTTATTTTTAAGTTCTCTACTTTTCAGTTTTCCAGGTCAACTGTCTTTTGATATGAGATAACTCATAATTTTCTTTTGTGCGTCAGTCTTTCATTTATTATTCCTTCTCTCATGAAGTTATTAATTTCTCTTTAGTCTTTTTTAACTTTTAGAAGTTGTTTTACTTCTTTCTCATTATTCTCTTCCTTTCCATTGCATTCTGAATTTATTTTCAAATTTATGAAAATATTTTTGTTGTTATTCAGTCATTTTTCAATTGTGTCTAAAACTCTTCATGACAGTATTCATGCTTCTCTTGGCCAAGACACTAGAGTGAGCTATCATTTCCTTGTCCAGTTAATTTTAAAGATGAGGAAACTGAGGCAAAAAGGGTAAGTGGCTTGGCCATGGCACAAAGCTAGTAAGTGTCTTAGAACAGATTTGACCTCAGGAAGATATCTTCCTGACTGCAGGCCAAGCACTCTATCTACTGTGCAAGTAACTCCCCTATATCTTTATTGGTTCCATAGTTATTCTCTTTTTGTCTTTCATGATGTTAAAGCTTCTAAAATATGAGGTCTGGACTCCTTTCTAGCCATTAATATTAATTATGTAGATCTTGCCCCATGATTCCTTTTTCTGCTGCTTCTTGTTCTTACAGATACTAATTCAAAGAAAAAGCTGTTCTCTAGCAACAGCACCCTAAATCTCTAAATGGACTACCTAGTCATGACTCCTAGCCTTATCATACTTGAACTTCTATATGAAGATGACTTTTATGGTTCTCCCTCCTTTTCTAGCTGTTGAAATTCCCATTTTTCACTCCCACAGTCTTAGTCCCTCCATAATACTGCCTCTGCCACTCTCCAAAAACCAACTCTTCCCTTCCACCTTTGATTGTCCTTATTCTTTAAGTTCTGTACACATATTTGGTTAATCTTACACTCTTTTGATCCCTTAGTGGTCTCCCTATTCTTTCTTTTATGCCATAAGACAATATTGCTTTCTCACTTTTTCAACTATAGTTTCTAAACATAAGATAACTAATTTAATTGTTTATTCTATTCTTGATACTTATATTTGTTTATTATTATTAGGCTTCTTGTTTTGGTGAGTTGCAAATTAAATATTCTACTCAGATTTGTTGCTTTTTTGTGGGGGAGGACTGGGAAGAATACTTACAATGCTTCTCTTTTCTTGAACAACTATCTTTTCTATTGATTATTACATCAAATCTATTGGATATCTCATTTTGGGTTGCAACTTTAGCTCCTCTGTGATTTCTTATAAATGTAAAAGAATTCTGTATTATTAAAATTTCCTTTTCTTCAAATGTAAAGACCTATCTTTTCACTGCTTGAAAAAAATTGCAATTTAAAGCATCAAATTTAAAACTACATGTTTTAGAATTTGAAGTTTGTAGTATAAGGACAAAATTTTAGCAATTGAATTTACCACTGGAATGAAAAGGAAGAGAGGAAGGAAATATTTATTAAGTGCCTACTCTGTGGCAAACACTATACTAAATGTTATATATATATACGTGTGTGTGTGTGTGTGTGCATGTGTATTGTTATAAGGGTTTTCTAACCCTTATTGATTATTGGTATAGGACAGTAATACCAATAATTATGTTCTATGTGGACAGGATGTTGGATTTGACTGTTTGAGAAATAATGCTTCTCAGAGCAGCCTAAGAATGTCAGTTACATAAAAAATATTTTTTATTATGGATAAAAAAAACATAATGAAAGGATAGTAAAAGGAAACTAGTGGAAAAGAAATTCTTATAATAAATATGTCCCTGAACAAAAATTTCTTACTCCAACCATCCAAATCTGATCCTCGGGGATCTCTTCTTTCCCTAACAGAGCCGAGGCTACTCTCTCTTCCTATTCTCTCTAAATCCCTCAAAACCTTAATCTACCTACCTTATTTAAATTATACATAAGAAAAATAAGTTAGATCTCTCTCTCTCTTCCTTGCTGTATAAATGAACAAGCAGCTTTGAATCTCCACAGCCTTCTCTACTCTCCCAGCAAACCTGTTGGGCTTACACTGATATTTTACCCACAATCTCCTTCACTTGTCAGGTCTTGTAGATGAATATTAGGTGTAGAAACACTGAGATTTCCCAAATCTCATTGAGTAACTCTTAGGACCTACAAGGTTAGCCCAAGAGTAAAAAATCAGTTGCATAACTCTTTACCAAAGCACTCTGGGAAAATTCTCTCTTACCCATAAGTCCATCTGAGATTCCATTCAGATTTTTTTAAAGAAACCTAGCTTATAAATCTCTTATACATCTATCAATAACTTATGCTACTTAACTATATTTTCTAATTAACTCTTACTTGGCTAATAAATAATTCTTACTTAATAAATAATTCTCTACTATATAGATATAGATATAGATACATTTTAACCTTACAAAGCTGGGTAGGAGGTAGATGGTGTTGTTATTCCCATTTTTTGGCTGAAAAAATTAAAGCAGACATTAAGTGAATTGGCTAAGATCATATAGCTACTAAATTTCTGAGGCCAGATTATAACCCAGCTTTTTGTCACTGTAGGTCTAAAAAAACCTACAAAAAAAACCCACTATTCTATGCAGTTACCTACTTATTTGATATTCTGATGTCATTTTTATACTTTGGGTATTTTCTCTGAATCATGTCTTAAGAGCAAGAAAAGGGAAAAAGAATATAGAATTAGATAGAGGAACATCTAAAATCATATTGTATCAAGAATCAATCAGTTTTCCGGGAAGATGGTGGCTTAGAGCGAATCTTAAAACCTCCACACCATTACACACCGAGACAGAAAACAATGAGCTTTGAGAAGAAAGAGGACGAAATGTAATAATGGGACAAAGCAGGGGGAACCCTACTGCAGCACAACTAAAGAGGTATGCCAAGAAAAAGGCTTCAATTCTTGAACTGTTGGGTCTGAGGTCATAGAAGGGGAAGCCCAGGATCCCAGGACACCTCCCTCATGTGCTGTGAGAAGTCTCCAGTGGCCTGGGAAATGTCAGGGCCAGTGGGCTCACTGGTCGGTAGAGAGGGCCTTGCTGGCACTGGACTCAGGGGGTTAAACACATCCACTGGAGAGGTGACTGGAGGAGAAAAGCAGAGAAATGCAGCAAAAATATCCAGAAGAAGGTGTCTTAGAGAGAGGCAAACCCCAGACAACAGACAGCTTGGCTTCCTCATACCAAGATAGACAACGCAGGGCTTCAAGAGAAAAGAAAACCAGACCAAACACAGCAGACAACACAGGGAGATCCCACTGCTGGAGAGCTCAGTTCAGCGAAAATGGTCCTTCTTGTCCCCCCATGGTTTTTTGGGTTTTTTTGTTTGTTTGTTTGTTTTTCCTTCCTCTCAAGGTTTTAGCTTCAGGGCAGAATAAGCAGTGATATTAATCCAATCAATACAGGATTAATCCCAACAATTGTACAGGCAAGAAGTCTTCAGAGGGCAGAGAAAGCAACTACAAACCTCCATTGCCAGCTGAGGAAAGATCTTTCATGAAAGATCATTAAATACATCTGCTCAAACTAGCAGAACAAGGAAGGAAAATACATGAGTAAGCAACAGAAAAAGAGAAAAGAAATGACAATTGACAGCTTCTTTCAAGGAACTGAAAAGAAAGCAAATGAAATAGAAATAAAAGAAGAGGAAGTAGTTTCACTGAATGGGACACAGGCTTTGGAAGATCGCAAAATTCAATTAACTCAAAAACTTCAGGAACTCAAAAAGCAATCAAGAGAGGATGAAGACAATTTGAAAAAGGAAATACATAAACTAAAACAAGAAAATAAAGTCTTAAAAGCCTGAATTGGCCAGCTTGAAAATGAAGCAAAGAAGGCAAAAGATGATCTACAAAGAAAATCAGACCAGAAAGAGGATGTCCAAAAAGCCAGGGATGAAATTCAATCTTTAAAAAACAAAACTCAATGACTAGAAGCAAATGACTTCACAAAGTAGCAAGAATATATTAAACAAAATTTTAAAAATGAAAAATTTGAGGAGAATATGAAACACCTCATTGATTCAACCAAAGATCTAGAGAACAGAGCTAGAAGAGACAATTTAAAAATTATTTGTTTACCAGAACATCATTATAAAAGAAAAAGTTTAGATAGCATTTTACAAAAAATCATCAGAGAAAATTGCCCAGAAATTCTTGAACAAGAGGGAAAAGTGGAAATTGACAGAATCCACAGATCACCTCCTACATTTAATTCACAACTGAAAACTTCCAGGAATATTATAGCCAAATTCAAAAAATACCAGACCAAGGAAAAAATATCACAAGCTGCTAAAAAGAAGTTAATCAGATATCAGGGAACTACAGTTAGGATAACACAGGATCTGGCTGCATCTACATTGAAGGACCAGAAGGCATGGAACACAATATTCTGGAAAGCAAGAGAACTGGGCCTACAACCAAGAATCAACTATCCAGCAAAACTAACTATATTATTGCAGGGTAAAGTATGGTCATTCAATAAAATCAAGGACTTCCAAACATTCATCAAGAAAAAAACAGATTTAAACAGAGAGTTTGCTGCCCAAACCCACAACTCAAGAGAATCAACATAAGTTAATTAAGAGGATGGGGGGAGGAGAAAAGAATTCTTTTCTTTAAGGGACACAACAAGTTCAATCAATTTATATCCCAAGAAGAAAAGAAGGTATTGGCAAATATTAAAAATTGTTATTACCAACAGGGTAACTAGGAGAAATTTACATAGAGGGAACAGGGACAAACTGCATAGGATGAAATGTCAAGTGATATATATATATGTATATGTATGTATGTATAACTATACATAAAACTCAAGGGGAGAAAAAGAAGATAATAAGAAGAAAAATAGGAAAACAAAAAAGGAATAAATTTATATTCCATAAAGAAGCTCGTGGGACCAACAGGGAAAAATAACAATACACTGTGAGGGTAAAGAGGTTAGAGAGAGGAAATATTCAATACTTAAGTGCATTGAAATCAACGTAAAGAGAGAAGAACAATCAGATCCATTGGGGCAGAGATTCATGCCCTTTAGGGAATTAGAAGGGTAACAAATGGACTGGTGGGGAGGGAAGCAATACTAGGGAGGGAGAGGGTTTGGGGGCGAGCACAGCATGGCTTTAAAGAGCAATAAGAGGGGAATAAGAAGGGAGTGGGGAAAAAGGGAAATACAACAAGGGAGGGGATTATAGGAACTGATTAAAAACAAAACACTGGTATAGAAGGAAACAGTGAAAGAAGAAAGGACAGAACTAGGAGAGAGAAAAAAAAATGCCTGGGAATACAGAGTCAATAATTATAACTCTGAATATGAATGGGATGAATTCACCCATAAAACTGAAGCAAATAGCAGAGTGGATTAGAAACCAAAATCCTACTATATCTTGTCTACGAGAAACACACATGATATAGACAGACACACATAGAGTGAAAATGAGAGGATCGAGCAAAATATTTTGGGTTTCAAATGAGAAAAATAAGGCAGGGGTGGCTATACTGATTTCTGACAGAGCCAAAGTAAAGAAAGATAAGGTTAAAAGAGACAGGGAAGGTAACTACATCCTAATAAAAGGCAGTATAAACAATGAAGAAATGACAGTACTCAATATGCATGCACCAAATGGTATAGCTTCCAAATTTCTAAAGGAGAAGCTAGTGGAGCTCAAGGATGAAATAGATAGCAAAACCATACTAGTGGGGGACCTCAACCTTCCCCTACCAGATCTAGATAAATCAAACCAAAAAATTAATAAGAAAGAGATAAGAGAGGTGTATTAAACCCTAGAAAAATTAGAATTAATAGATATATGGAGAAAAATAAATAGGAACAAAAAGAATACACATTCTTTTCAGCAGCACACGGAACATTCACAAAGATAGACCATGTAATAGGGCACAGAAATATGGCAACCAAATGCAAAAAAAAAAAAAACAACAGAAATAATAAATATAACCTTCTCAGATCATAATGCAATAAAAATAATTATTAGTAAGAATACATGGAGAGGCAAACCAAAAACTAATTGGAAATTAAATAATATGATTCTCCAAAATAATTTAGTGAAAGAAAAAATCACAGAAACAATTAATAATTTCATCACAGACAATGAAAATGATGAAATGGCTTATACAAAGCTATGGGATACAGGCAAAGCAGTTGTAAGGGGAAATTTTATATCACTGAGTGCATATATTAACAAATTAGGGAGGGCAGAGAATTGGGCATGCAACTTAAAAAACTAGAAAATGAACAAATTAAAAATCCTCAGATAAAAACTAAATTAGAAATACTAAAAATCAAAGGAGAAATGAATAAAAAAGTAAAAGAACGGGGACAGCTGTGTAGCTCAGTGGATTGAGAGTCAGGCCTAGAGACGGGAGGTCCTAGGTTCAAATCTGTCCTCAGATACTTCCCAGCTGTGTGACCCTGGGCAAGTCACTTGACCCCCATTGCCCACCCTTACCACTCTTCCACCTAGAAGTCAATACACAGAAGTTAAGGGTTTAAAAAAATAAAATAAAAAAAGTAAAAGAACTATTGAATTAATAAATTATACTATAAGCTGGTATTTTGGAAAAAAAAAGATAAAACAGACAAAGTACCGGTAAATCTAATAAAAAAAAGGAAAGAAGAAAACAGAAAGCAGCAAGAGGTAGAAAGAGAAAAACCATTTAAAATCACCCTAGACAATATAAAATACTTAGGAATCTATCTACCAAAACAAACACAGCAATTATACATAACTACAAAACACTTTCCAAACAATTAAAACTAGATCTAAACAATTGGAAAAACATTGATTGCTCATGGGTAGGATGAGCTAACAAAATAAAAATGAACATTCTACCCAAATTAATTTACCTATTTAGCACCATAGCTATCAAACTACCAAAAAACTGTTTTACTGAATTAGAAAAAACTATAACAAAGTTTATTTGGAGGAACAAATGATCAAGTCTATCAAGGGAAATAATGAAAAAAATATGTGAAGGAAGGTGGCCTAGCAGTACTAGATATTAAGATATACTATAAAGCAGCAGTCATCAAAACAATATGGTACTTGATAAGAGATAGAAGGGAGGATCCGTGGAATAGACTTGGGGTAAGTGACATCAGCAAAACAGTGTATGATAAAACCAAAGAGCCCAACTTTTGGGACATGAATCCACTATTTGACAAAAACTGCTAGGAAAATTGGAAAACAATATGGGAGAGATTAGGTTTAGATCAACATCTCACACCCTATTTACCAAGATATATTCAGAATGGTTGAAAGATTTGAATATAAAGAAGGAAACTGTAAGTGGGAAAGGAAAGACTTTAAAACCAAGCAAGAGTTAGAGAAAATTACAAAATGTAAAATAAATAATTTTGATTATATTAAATTTAAAAGTTTTTGTACAAAGAAAAACAATGCAACCAAAGTCAGAAGGGAAACAACTAACTGGGAAAAAAATCTTTATAACAAAAAATTCTGACAGAGGTCTAATTACTCAAATGTACAAGGAGCTAAATCAATTGTATAAAAAAAAAATCAAGCCATTCCCCAATTGATGAATGGGCCAGGGACATGAATAGGCAATTTTCAGATAAAGAAATCAAAAGTATCAATAGGCACATGAGAAAGGGTTTTAAATCTCTAATAATTAGAGAAATGCAAATCAAAACATCTCTGAGGTACCTACCACCTCACACCTAGCAAATTGGCTAAAAAAATAGCAGGGGAGAGTAATAAATGTTGGAGGGGATGTGGCAAAGTTGGAACATTAATGTATTTTTGGTGGAGTTGTGAACTGATCCAACGATTCTGGCTGGCAATTTGGAATTATGCCCAAAGAGTAATAAAAGAATGCCTGCCCTTTGATCCAGCCATACCATTGTTGGGTTTGTACCCCAAAGAGATCATAGATAAACTGACTTGTACCAAAACATTTATAGCTGAACTATTTGTGGAGGCAAAAACCTGGAAAGCGAAGGTATGTCCTTCACTTGGGGAATGGCTGAATAAATTGTGGTTGTTGTTGGTGATCGAATACTATTGTGTACAAAGGAATAATAAACTAGAGGAATTGCATTTGAACTGGAAAGACCTCTAGGAATTGATGCAGAGTGAAAGGAGCAGAGCCAGAATAACATTGTACAAAGAGACTGATAAACTGTGGTAAAATAGAATGTAATGGACGTTTGTACTAGCAGCAATGCAATGACCCAAGACAATTCTGAGGGATTTATGGAAAAGAAGGCTACCCACATTCAGTGGAAGAACTACAGGAGAAGAAACACAGAAGAAAAACAACTGCTTGAACACTTGGGTTGATGAGGACATGATTGGGGAAGTAGACCTGGAAGGATCACACCAATGTAACTATCAATAATATGTAAATAATTCTTGACTGACCACACATGTTAAAACCAGTGGAAATGCAAGTTAGCTATTGGGGGGGGGGGAGTTTGAGGGGGTGACGGGTAAACTAAAAACATGAACTATGTAACCATGGAAAATTTTTTCTAAAAATAAAAAATTAATCAAAAAAAAGAATCAATCAGTATTCCAGATGACACAGTGAGTCTAGCATCACATGCTTCTTTTCACAAACATCATTAAATTTGTTATTAAAATAATAAATATCTCCTCTTGGGATCATTTGGGTTGAGGCATTTTTCAGATTAATTGTTCTTGAATCTATTATTAGAACTTTTCATAATGATCACAAAACATTATTAAATAAAATTAATATTCATGAACCCAAGTAGAAAGAAAAGCATTTAAAACAACACTCACATATCCCAAATTTCTCACCAACACACATCCAGAGGGATTATCAAAATATGTTTACTAATCTTGTACTAGTCTCACCAACTAAGAATTTTAAAGGGATTTCAAGGGGAAAAGAGAAAAACTTCAAGTAAACAAAAAATCCACCTCATGGATTTTTTAGTGTATTTGTTTCTTGCTTCTATTCACAGAATCAGAGAAATTTGGTCACAGAATAACAGATTTGAAAGAACTTTCTGGGCCATCTAGTCCAACCTATAATTGTAAAATAAAAATCCTGCCTATACAATGCCCAACAAGTATTTGCCTAGCCTTTTTTTTAAGTGAAGGAGAACCTACTATGTCCAGAGACAACATATTCATTCCACAGCATTAATTATTGGGAAATATTTCATTACATTTAGTCTATGAAATTGTAATCTTTACTCTTAGTTCTACTTTCCATGCCACCACACTCCGAAACACAATACACTTTTCACTTCACAACTTTTTCTAATCATTTAAGATTACAGTTAAATTCTCCTCCTAGTCTTCTCTTTTCCAGCCCAAAGATCTCTATTTCATATGCTAGAACCCATCGATGGCCCTTCACTATATTGGTTTTCTCCTTTAGATTTCAATTGAGATTCCTCCTATTTCTGCTCTTGTTTTTCTGATGATTATTTAAAATAACAAAATAGTGCTAAAGACAAATAAACAATCAAACAAAATAAATAAATAAATAAATGAAGGAATAAATAAATCACTTTCCCCTCCTCATTGTCAGATTCAGTTTTTCAAATTTCACTTTAATATAGCACTGAGCATGTTCACAATTTTATTGCCAAATATAATGTTCAACAGCGTGTGACACAACAATTCAGACTTGTTGGCAGCTAAAGCCCAGTTTCCATTTCTTTCACTGAAAGATTTAGGGTGTGGAAACTTTCTACTTCCTTGGAAACTCTTCTGAAAACTGGTTTTCACTCCATTTGGCCTCTAAGTGTTTAAGAGGTGACTGAATTTCTGAAAGTGGTCAGACGGTTTTTAGTGCCACTGGCAACCACTCTAAGTTTCTCACTATGTGGAGGGGGTGAGGGGGATCATTTTATTAAAAAAAACTAGATTGCCTTCCCCAAGCCCCTTTCCTATTTCTTTCATAAAGAGGCTAAAAAGCCAGGGTAATTTTCCCATTTAGAAGGCATTCATCCTCTAAACCATACATTACCCTTTGCTAAATGATTGCATCTCCATTTTTTTTTAAATTGCTAGTATTGTTGTGACAGAGAAAATGCTTAAATTCCATTTTATCTCCAGATCAGTACAGAATGTACCCATGGCACCCCAGCATATGGGTGAGGTTCAGAGAGATGCACGCAATGCATTTGCTTTATGGAGCAATGTGAAGGATGGGGAGGAGGAGACACCTAAATAAGCCCTTAACTGGGCAGGAGATTTTATAATGAATTCCTGAAAATGGAAACAGCTTCTGTCAGCACCAATCAGCTAGCAGTAAATTGGCTTCCTAAGAGAGTGGAAGAGACAGGCTAAAAGCAAGCAATATTTATTTTTTCTTTTCTGAGAGTTCAGGGGCAGCTTCTTGCCTCTATTTCCCATGCAGGTTAATAAGTCACCTCCCAAGGAGTTCCTTCTTGTTCTCTTATTATTGACTACATTAAAGAAATAAGTTAGTGATACCAATCTCGACATGCAGATTGTGCCTATTTGTTAGACTACTAGACAAAGTCAAATATCTAGAAAAAAATTTTGCTGTAAAAGATGATTATTGATTTACCAGAGGGAAGACACATATTTCACTTCATTATAAAGAGAAACTTTAATACAAAAGTGAAATTAGAGGTTTTCAAAATTAATATATTCCCTCTCACTGGAAGTTTTCAAGCAAGAACTTATTAACTACATGTCATACATAGATTTAGTGCTAGAAAGGGCCTTTGAGATCAACTAGTTCAACCCTTTCATTTCACAGCTTAAGAATCTGAAACCAAGAGAATGTAAGTTACTTATAAAAGATTAGTGACCTGTTATCAGCAGTGAAACTGAGATCTGTATCCAAGCCATTAGACTTCACCTCCAATTTCTTCCCATTACCATACTGTCTCATATTAGATTAGGTGACTCCTAAAGTCTCTTCCAACTCTAGGATTTTGTGATTCCATGATCTTAAATACTTCATTGCCTTTTAGGGAGAAACACATTGGTGTATGTATGTATATATATATATATGCATATTCATATGCATATATGTGTGATATATCCATATTTGGGTTTGTGTGTCTATGTGAGAATGAGGCATTGAGTAATTTAAAAATTGAAGCCTGGGTGTTTCTGTTGAATCAATCAAGTAATCTTTTAATCAAAGGTTTTAAAATTTTTTTTCCAGATTACATATCAATAAAATTGTTAGCAATTGCTTCCTGACATTTTGCAATCCATATTCTCTCCCTCTTTTCTATTCTTCCCTCCTCCCCAAATGTGGCAAGTATGAGAGAGGTTTCATATGTGTTATCATATGAAATATATTTCCATGTTCATAATGTGAAAAAAGAAATACTGCTTACACTAGAGAAAAATTCATGGAGGAAATAAAGTGTAGAATGGCATGCTTCATTCGGCATTCAGATTACATCAGTTCCTTTTATGACAGTAGCTAGCCTTTTTCATCATGAGTCCCCGAGAGTTGTCCTGGATAATCGCATTATTGAAAACAGTTAAGTCATTCATCGTTGATGGTTATATACTATTGTTACTGTGTACAATATTCTCCTGGTTCTGCTCACTTCACTTTGCATGACTTCGTCTAAGTCTTGCTAGGTTTGTTTGTTTTTTGTGATTAGCTTGTTCAGCATTTTTATGATCCAGTAGTATTATATTATACGTACTCATACAACACAACTTTTTAGTTATTTTCCAATTGATGGACATCCCTTCAGTTTCAGTTCTTTGCCATCACAAAAAGAGCTGTTAAATCAAAGACATTAGAATAGGTTCAAAAAGTGCTTGATCAACTTAGGAATCCTTGAAATACATTAGATAAAATATAGTGATGTTGCATAAGAAGTTGAATTTAATTGATTGAAGAGACTTGGCTACATTTCTCGAGTTTTGGATAAAAATGGGAGCCAGTTTGGCACCCTGACATTCAAATGTCTCATAGTGGAGAGGAAAGAGTATTCTAGCCAAACTGTTGAAAGGGAAACACTTTGGGCTATAGAGAGGAGCTCATCCATGGTCATTCTCTATATCCTTTCCATTGTTACCTGAAAGGAGAAGAATTTTATTGCCATTAGATAACAAGAAAATTTGGATTTTTTCATATTCATACTAGCACTGCCCCTAGACCTGCATTGACTGAAGATAGTGTCTGTACGTGGAGCTAAGAACTGACAAGACATACAGAGGAAAAGTAGTTTCAGTCTCTAAAAAGAAGCCAGCAGAAAAACTATACTATTCCTATGAGTAATTTCATAAGTTCCTTAACAAGGAGAAAGAAAAGACTTCCAGAAACTGGGAGATACAAATTAGCCCTTTTGCCACATATTCTCTTAGCTTGAGCCCACTTTTCTCTAGACTTTGGATGTAGTGATGGAAGAGTGTGTCACAAAGTTTTGGAAGATGTTTTATACCAAATGATCTAACTATTATACATTAGTAAAACATCCCTTTATAAAAGCTTATTCAGACTGGCTAATTGATATAAAATTATAATCAGTGAGATAAATCCACTGATAAGGCTCATGAGTTATAGCACTGGGCAAAGAGATCGTAACAATTCAAGGTAACCCTTGAGAATCCTCAAAGGAGACTGCTCTGGTGACCCAGATTACTGAAATGAGTAGGATTATTATAATGCAGCTTCAGACTCTGTGTGTTTGTGTCTGTGTTTTTGTTTTTTCAGTCCTTTTCAGTCATGTCCTACTGCCCATAACCCATTTGGGGTTTTCTTAGTAAAGATATTTGAATAGTTTGCCATTTCCTCCTTCAGTTTATTTTACAGATGAGGAAACTGAAGCCAACAGGAATAAGTAACTTGCCCAGGGTCACACAGCTAGTAAGTATCTGAAACCATATTTAAACTCAGGAAATTAGTCTCCCTGGCTCCAAATCAAGCACTCTATACACTGTACCACATAGCTGCCCATGCCTTTGTGTGTGTATATATATATGGAACAGAATTGCATAGTGATTACATCTCGGAAGGCCTGGGTTCAATTCCTGCCTCTGATATATATTCGCTATGTGACATCACGTAACCCCTCAGTATCTCCAAGAAACTCTCAAACTATATTATAAATTAGTTGATGACATGTGGTAGTTTTCATATTGAGTTCTCTACAAATATGTACATAAATATAAGTAACACAGATACACATAGTATTTTATGCATAAATTTTTTCCAATTCAACCCAATGATATATTGATATCTGCCCTTTGCCAATGACAAATATTACTAATATGAAAGCCAAATTGAAATATCTCCATCTGTGTACTTATCTTTTTATGGCATGAAGGTATGGAGATCTAAATTCCAGAGGACTCATGATAAAAAAAAAAGATGCTGTCTACTGATGAACTCTGAATGCAAATTGAAGTATAATTTCTTTTACTTCATTTTTCTTGGGATTTTTTGTGACATTACTAATATGAAAATATTTTGCATGATTTCTCATGAAAAAAGTGATGTAATATTGTGTACCTTATTAATGGGAGGTGAACAAGGGGGAGGAAGAGGATTTGGGATGCATTTTATTTTTAATTTTGACTACATTTATTTTTTTTAGAATATTTTTCCATGTTTACATGATTTGGAATGCAATTTTTTAAAGAACATAAAATACATTAATAATAATTTCTTTAAAATAGTATTTACTAAGTGGAATAATTCTCTGGGATAGGAAGGCTACTGATTAAAATTATGGTGATGTTTAAAAAAACACCAATAAAAACTTATTTCTAGGGGGAAAAAAAGGTATGGACATCTAGCTAAGACAGTAGCAATGCTCACCATCAGAGTTACAGTAGCAATATCCATTGGCACAGTGACCAAAGTGGTGTCCGCTAGAGTAAGAGCAGCCGATGACTGGGAAAACTTTTTCATCAGAAAGTTCATCCAGGGCCAGGAGGGGAGCCAGGCCTATCCTGTTTTACCAGCAGACTTGTGCCTTGAGTCATCAGGCAATGTCTAGGGCTACGGTGAAATATGAAATGCCTTACTGAATTGTCTTACATAACTGCTATATATTCCAATGAGGGTTAAAATAACAGCCTTTCAACTAATTCTAATAGTAGTCCAAGTTACTATATGTTATTCTAATCATTCTGTTAATGATTTTTTAATACTTAGAACTCATCTCAGTGTCCATTCATGCTTGATTCTTCATATATACCTCTTTTACTTTTCCTCTTTTGGGGAACTCCTTAGATTTTTGAGCCATAACTATTATTGTCATTAGTAAGCCAAATAGTGTATTAAAGGAAAAAAGGAACAAAATTCCCTAAAATAAGAGTTCAGGCTTCAGCTAGCACTGAATCCAGAACTAACACTACTGCAGGAGAACACAAAACAGAAGAGCAAGCAGCTCGATAGCCCCATAGACTGAATACTAGTCTTGCAATTATAAACACCTAATTTCAAATTGCTTACTAGATGTGTGGCCATGGAATATTCACTTAACTCTTTGTCTAAGTTCCTTTATGTTTAAAATGATGATAATAAGAGCATCTACTCTCATATCTGTTATGAAATAAAATAAGATAATATTTGTAAATAATTTCTTTACAAAGTGCTATATAAATGGTGTGTATAATAAAGAATCATTATAAGTAGTAAGATTTCAGCCTCTGTATTACCTGTAGCATGCTTTTTTTTAAACATTTATTAATATTCATTTTTAACATGGTTACATGATTCATGCTCCTCCTTTCCCCTTCAACCCCCCCCC
>NC_058133.1:218015346-218045563 GCF_016433145.1 Gracilinanus agilis
TTTCTCTACATAGGAATACAGATAATTAGATCTCACTGAGGCCCTTAAAAAGGCAAATTTAAAAATTATAAGTTTTCTTTCTTTTCCCTCTGTATCTTATTTACCTTTTCAGGTTTCTCTCGATTTTTGTGGTTCGATATCAAACTTTCCATTTAGCCCTGGTCTTTTCCGTGCAAATACCTGGAATTCTTCAATTTTGTTGAATGCCCATACTTTCCCTTGGAAATATATAGTCAATTTTGATGGGTAGTTGATCCGTGGTTGCAGGCCCAGCTCTCTTGCCTTTCTGAATATTGTATTCCAAGCCTTACGGTCTTTTAGCGTTGAGGCTGCCAGATCCTGTGTGATCCTGATTGGTGCTCCTTGATATTTGAATTGTCTCTTTCTGGCTTCTTGTAAGATTTTTTCTTTTGCTTGAAAGCTTTTGAATTTTGCAATAATATTTCTAACCGATTTCTTCTCTGGGTTGAATGTGGTGGGTGTTCTATGAATCCTTTCGATGTCTATATTGCCCTCTTGTTGTAGGACTTCAGGGCAATTTTGCTGAATAATTTCTTTTAGTACGGAGTCCAGGTTTCTATTAATTTCTGGTTTTTCTGGAAGGCCAATTATTCTCAAATTTTCTCTTCTAGACCGGTTTTCTTGGTCTGTCACTCTCTCATTGAGATATTTTATGTTTCCTTCTATTTTTTCAGTCTTTTGACTTTGTTTTATTTGTTCTTGTTGTCTTGAGAGATCATTAGCTTCCAGTTGCTCAATTCTAGCCTTTAGGGATTGATTTTCGGCCCTAATCTTCTGGTTTTCGGCCATAATCTTCTGGTATTCCTTTTCAATCTGGTCATTTCTGGTGTTCAATTTGCTTATCAGTTCATTTGGTTTCTGAGCCTCACTTTCCAATTGCAAGATTCTACCTTTTAAACTGTTATTTTCTTGCCAGATCTCTTCCATTTTCCTCAAAATCTCAGTTTTGAACTCTTCCATAGCTTGTGAGGAGTTTTCCTTATTTGAGGAGGGTCTGGATGCTTGTTTGTTCTCCTCCTCTGTTTGCTCGGTTGTCTGGATTTTCTCTGTGTAAAAGCAGTCGAGTGTTAAAGACTTCTTTTTCTTGTTATTATTATTCTTTCTCTTCTGAACTTCCTGTGACTGAGTAGCCATCATTAGCCCAGCAGCTTCTCAGATTTATCCTCACGCTCAGTGTCTGTTCGTGGTCTATTGGTTCCTGTGGTCTGAGTTCTGGTTTTTTCCAAGGTCAAGCCCCCTGGTGCACCCCCTTGCTTGATCCTCTGCAGGAGGTTCCTTTACAAGTCTCAGGGCGCTGCTTCCACAGTCGTATACCCGTCTGCACTGGTTCCCCACTCAGGTTTTCAGAGCTTTAGTTCCTGGCTGTGTCTGCCTCCACCCACGCCTGCGCCCAGCGTCCACTCTCTGCTCCTGCACTCAGATTTTGCGTGCGTTTTTTGACTTAATGGGGTCCTAAGTCTTGCTGCTCTCAGGAACAGGTCCTGGAGCTGCTGATGACTCGATGGGGGCCCCAAACTTGCTCTATTTCTTTTTAGCTGGGTTCGGAGCTATAGATGAGTGTGGAGGGGGTGGGGGGTGGTGCGGTTGCTCAGCCCGCGATTAAGTGAGAGGCCTTTATAACCTGGAAATGTCTCGATTCCACGTACCTTCCACGCTGTGCCCTGTTGTGGGGTTCCTCCGTTTGTCTGGACTTGTTTTTATGTCCCCTTGAGGAGTTTTGTGTGTTTCAGGTCAGGAGAGGTTAAGAGCTGCTTCTTACTCTGCCGCCATCTTAACCCGGAACTCCTGTAGCATGCTTTTATGGTAATTATTTAGTGCATTTTTGGTAAATTAATTTTCAGATATTTTGTGCAGTTTATAGTTATTTTAATCAAATTTCCCTTTCTATTATTCTTTCATGGATTTCATTATTGCTTTCTAGACATGCTATTAATTTCCAGTGGGGGTTAGAATGGAGTTATTTTATAACCTGCTATTTTAAGTAATTTATTCATGGTCTCAGTTTTCTTTACTGATTTCCTAAGATTTTCTAAGGAAACCATCATTTATTCAGAAAATAGAGATGATTCTTCTTTCTCTTTACTCATCTTTGTGCCTTTAACTTCTTTTTCTTGCATTTTTGCAATTGCAGCATATCTAGAACTATATCAAATAGCCACAATCAATCCCAAGTTTGTTCATTTCTTTCATTAATAGGCTCAAAAAACTGAGATGTCAGAAGACTGCCACAGGCATATGAAAAGAACACTTGGCTTTAAGCAAGACATTTTATAACTTTACAGGTAAGCTAGAGAAACATAGATCAGATAATGATACTGTGCCATGGTTTGAGAACTGATTATATGACCTGACTCCCCAAAAGGTTGGTATCCACCTCTCCCTAATCTTCTGCCTCTCCATATCTATCAATTTTATTCCTATTATTGTCAAACTTGCCTAATTCTCACCATCATTAAAAAAATCTCACTAGATCCTGTTATCTTCTCATGATACCACGCTATATCTGTCCTATCTTTCTTTCTAGAAAAAAAATTGCCTGTACTTCCTATTCTCTCATTTATTCCTCAATCCTTTGCAAACTGGATTCTGACCTCATCATGCAACTTAAACTGGTATTTGAACTTCAGAGATAATATTCATAATACCTGGACTTTTTTAAGTGATTTGTATTTTATATTCACAATATCCCTAAAACATGAGTTAACCAAGCTATTTTCAGGTCTACTCATCCACCTTTGTTGTCCACCTGGCACGCTCCCAGAAGCTATACTATGCACAGCAGTCATATCCTGGCAAACCATCTTAGCAAGCATGTTAAACAGGGATGAAGGTAACTGATGGATCAAAAACTGTTGGTGAGTCAGATGAGTACATTTCCAGTTAAGATGGCTGCAGAGTAAGGAGCAGCTGCTCGATCTCTCCTAATCAAAGCATACATGACTCCTCAAGGGGACATAAGAACGAATCCAGACGAACAAAGGGACCCCACAACCAGGCGCAGCATTGAAGGTACGCAGAACCTGGGCATTTCCATGCTGTGAAGGGGTGAAACAGCTCTCACTAAAACGCGAGAGGAAGAAGCCCCTCCACCACCCCCCACACCACGCACAGCACCAAGGCCAACGCACAAGAGTGAAAGCGGGATTGGGGCAACCAGTGAGTCACTGGCAGCTCCAGGGCTTGTACCTGAGAGCTGCAGGACATAGGACCCCAAGTGGCTAAAGAACGGGCACGGACTTTCCCGAGCGTCTGCACAGGTGGGGACATTGCCCTAGTCACGGACAAAGATCTCGAGCGCAGGATTGGACCTCAAGTGGGGATCCAGTGCAGATGGGAGCCAGGCTATGGAAGCAGCCCCTGAGACTGCTGAAGGAGCCTCGGGCAGAGGGGCAGACCAGCGACTACCAGGAGGCTTGACCCTGAGGACAAGGAGACCGGAGCCCTCAGGAGCTTAGAAAGCTATTTTGAAAGGTATTTTGAAAAAACAGATAAAATGGACAAAGTACTGGTCAATCTAATAAGAAAAAGGAAAGAACAAAAGCAAATTGACAGTATCAAAGATGAAAAGGGAGACCTCACCTCTAATGAAGGGGAAATTAAGGCAATCATTAAAAACTATTTCACCCAATTATATGGCAACAAATATAACAATTTAGGAGATATGGATGAATATTTACAAAAATATAAATTGCCTAGATTAACAGCAGAAGAAATAGAATACCTAAATAATCCCATATCAGAAAAAGAAATTGAACAAGCCATCAAAGAACTCCCTAAGAAAAAATCGCCAGGGCCTGATGGATTCACAAGTGAATTCTATCAGACATTCAAAGAGCAACTAATCCCAATACTATACAAATTATTTGATATGGTAAGCAAAGAAGGAGTCCTACCAAATTCCTTTTATGATACAAATATGGTACTGATTCCAAAACCAGGTAGACCAAAAACAGAGAAAGAAAACTATAGACCAATCTCCCTAATGAACATAGATGCAAAAATCTTAAATAGAATACTAGCAAAGAGACTCCAGCAAGTAATTAAGAAGATCATCCACCATGATCAGGTGGGATTTATACCAGGAATGCTTCAACATTAGGAAACCATCCACATAATTGACCATATCAACAGTCTAACAAACAAAAATCACATGATTATCTCAATAGATGCTGAAAAAGCCTTTGACAAAATACAGCATCCATTCCTATTGAAAACATTGAAAAGTATAGGAATAGAAGGACCCTTCCTAAAAATAATAAACAGCATATAGCTAAAACCATCAACAAGCATTATATGCAATGGGGATAAATTAGAAGCCTTCCCAGTAAGATCAGGAGGCCCATTATCACCTCTATTATTCAACATAGTACTAGAAACACTAGCAATAGCAATTACAGAAGAAAAAGAAATTGAAGGTATTAAAATAGGCAATGAGGAGACTAAGCTAACACTCCTTGAAGATAATATGATGGTATACTTAAAAAATCCTAGAGAATCAACTAAGAACCTCGTAGAAATAATCAACAACTTTAGCAAAGTTGCAGAATACAAAATAAATGCACATGAATCATTAGCATTTCTATATATTTCCAAGACATTAGAGCAGCAAGAGGTAGAAAGAGAAACACCATTTAAAATCACCCTAGACAATATAAAATACTTGGGAATCTATCTACCAAAACAAACACAGGAATTATACAAAAACAACTACAAAACATTTACCAAACAAATAAAACTGAAGCTCAACCCTTGGAAAGCTATTAATTTTTCATGGGTAGGATGAGCTAACATAATAAAAATGAACATTCTACCCAAATTAAGTTACCTATTTAGCGCCATACCTATCAAATTACCGAAAAACTTCTTTACTGAATTAGGAAAAACTATAACAAATTTCATTTGTATTAACAAAAGATCAAGAATATCAAGGGAAATAATGAAAAAAAAATGTGAAGGAAGGGGGCCTAGCAGTACCAGATATTAAACTATACTTTAAAGCAGCTGTCATTAAAACAATATGGTACTGGATAAGAGATAGAAGGGAGGATCAGTGGAATAGACTTGGGGTTAATGACATCAGCAAGACAATATATGATAAACCCAAAGAGCCCAGCTTTTGGGACATGAATCCACTATTTGACAAAAACTGCTGGGAAATTTGGAAAACAATATGGGAGAGGTTAGGTTTACATCAACATCTCACACCCTACACCAAGATAAATTCAGAATGGGTGAATGACTTGAATATAAAGAGAGAAACTATAAATAAGTTAAGTGAGCACAGAATAGTATACTTGTCATATATCTGGGAAAGGAAAGATTTTAAAACCAAGCAAGAGTTAGAGAAAATTACAAAATGTAAATTAAATGGTTTTGATTATATTAAACTAAAAAGCTTTTGTACAAATAAAAACATTGTAGTCAAAATCAGAAGGGAAACAACAAATTGGGAAAAAATCTTTATAACAAAAAACTCTGACAGGGGTCTAATTACTCAAATATACAAGGAGTTAAATCAATTGTATAAAAAATCAAGCCATTCCCCAATTGATAAATGGGCAAGAGACATGAATAGGTAATTTTCAGGTAAAGAAATCAAAAGTATCAATAAGCACATGAGAAAGTGTTCTAAATCTCTAATAATTAGAGAAATGCAAATCAAAACAACTCTGAGGTATCACCTCACCCCTAGAAGATTGGCTAAAATGAAAGAAGGGGTGAGTAATGAATGCTAGAGGGGATGTGGCAAAACTGGGACATTAATGCACTGCTGGTGGAGTTGTGAACTGATCCAACCATTCTGGATGGCAGTTTGGAACTATCCTCAAAGGGCTATAAAAGAATGCCTTCCCTTTGATCCAGCCATACCATTGTTGTGTTTGTACCCCAAAGAGATCATAGATAAACAGACTTGTATGAAAATATTTATAACTGTGCTTTTTGTGGTGGCAAAAACTGGAAAAGGAGGGTATATCCTTCAATTGGGGAATGGCTGAACAAACTTTGGTATATGCTGGTGATGGAATACTATTGCACTCAAAGGAATAATAAACTGGAGGAATTCCGTGTGAACTGGAAAGACCTCCAGGAACTGATGCAGAGCAATAGGAGCAGAGCCAGAAGAACATTGTACACAGAGACTGATATACTATGGTAAAATTGAATGTAATAGACTTCTCTACCAGCAGAAAGCAATGACACAGGACAACTCTGAGGGATTTATGGTAAAGAACAGTACCCACATTCAGAGTAAGAACTGCAGGAGAGGAAACATATAAGAAAAACAAATGCTTGAATGCATGGGCTGAGGAGGACATGATTGGGGATTTGGACTCGAAACTACCACACCAATGCAAATATCAACAATTTGGAAATAGGTCTTGAACAAGGACACATGTTAAAACCAATGGAAAAGTGTGTCGGCTATGGGTGGAGGGACAGCAGGGGGTGAAGTGGAAAGTAGGAGCTTGAATCATGTAACCATGTTAAAAATGAATATTAATAAATGATTTAAAAAAACTGTTGGTGAGTTAAAATAGTATCTATCCCAAGCATATAAAGTCTTCCCAGGGAAGAATAGATGGATAAAAATAATTTGTTCCAACAGCCATGAAGCCTGCTTAAACAAATACTGTGAAATGCTTAGAAGGTGGTAAGATATTGAAGATGCCAAGATCATCCACTGCAGCCCAGGCTATCACTAATCACTCTGACTTTTGTCTTGCCATTGGATTTTGCTAACTCTGGAAGAGAAAGGGAGACTGACAATTTTGCACAACTACTTCACTTACTTTTAAATTTTTTTACAAATTACATGTCAACAAAAATTTTAATAATTGTTTTCTGACATCATGTGATCAATATTGTCTCCCTCCTAAATCTCTCCCCCTCCAAGATTTTAGGCAATGTGATCTAGGTTGTAAATGTGTTATCATATGCTACATAGTTCCATTTTCATTGTTTCCTCTGCCTCACTTAAATCCAATTCATGGATAAGTAAAGATATCCCTCCTTGATGTCATTGTTCCTCTTTGAAAACCAAAGACAAATGACAACAACAAGGTTGATGATATAGGTGCTACAATTATAATATCAACTTTAGAAATGAGATAAGTACGGTTCATATAAATAAGCAGCTGGGGGTGCAGCTGGGTAGCTCAGTGGATTGAGAGTCAGGCCTAGAGATGGGAGGTCCTAGATTCAAATCCGGCCTCAGACACTTCCTAGCTGTGTGACCCTGGGCAGGTCCCTTGACCCCCATTGCCCACCCTTACCACTCTTCCACCAAGGAGCCAATACACAGAAGTTAAGGGTTTAAAAAAAATAAAAAAGAAAGAAAGAAGCAGCTGGCATAGAATCACTTAATTATTAAGTATTAAAGGAAGGATTTCACTCATTTCCTTTAACTGATTCTCATTTTGGCATGATCTCAAAGCCCTTGATATCCTCTAGTTTTACTCCAGTATATCCCTTTTGAATGTGAAATTCAGAACTAAAAGCAATACTCCAAATGTGAGCTAACTAGGTCAGAGCACAACAGAACTATAATTACCTGATTTTGTACATTATGCTCTTATTATCATTATCTAAGATTCCTTTAGTTTGCTCAGTACCCAAAAAGTGCTATGAGAATACAAAGAGTTGGATTCAAATTCGGTCTTGAGCAGTTAGGATCAGTCAGGGAATGTTTCATGAAGAACCTGAAGAACTCAGATCATATTATTATCTCTCTGGCTAATTTCCCAGCCAGACACTGCCTTGATCAATAATATACTGAACATAAAGAAAGAAGGCTGTAATTTC
The DNA here is from genome assembly GCF_016433145.1 of Gracilinanus agilis. Classification (NCBI taxonomy): domain Eukaryota; kingdom Metazoa; phylum Chordata; class Mammalia; order Didelphimorphia; family Didelphidae; genus Gracilinanus; species Gracilinanus agilis. The sequence continues at coordinate 218,023,171 of NC_058133.1, forward strand.
TAATTTCTACTCTCTTCCAGGGGCAATAGTCTCCAGTTACCATCTAAGTGATCTCACTAAGATCTCCTTATTGCATGCTAAAGTGATACATTAAGAAGAGTAGTACAAAATATCACCTCAAATTCTGTGACACATACTTCCACATATACAGACTCCCAGGGGGGAACAGTTCAAAATGTAGAGAGCACATGTTACAAAAAAAAAATATGGAGTCCTAGTTGCTAGAAATCTTTTCTTCCATTTATGAGTTATTCATTAAGTTACAGTTAGGTATAGTAGAGGGTTTTTTTTTGTTTCTGTTTCTGTTTTGTGGGGAGGGGGGAAGGAGGGAGTGTTGCCAAGTTCCTTGTTAGATCCAGGAACCTTCATCCTATTTGTCATTAGCTCCCAATGCTCTGTCATCAGCTGAGGATGCCAATGGAAAGATAGTTAAGTCCAACGAAGCTTGAAAGGACCCCCTCCAGCCAAATTATATGGTTGGGGGAAGTAGACTTAGGCCATAGTCAAAGCCTCTCCTCTTCTCTGGCATTTCTTTTCATAAGATTTAACTAGAACATTATATGTGCTCTTTTAAAAAAATTAACCTAGTTGTACCTAACAAGTAGGTCATGAAAAGAATAGAGTGCTGGGTCTGGAGACAAGAGGACTCACATTCTTCAGTTCTAATCCAGTCTCAGACACCTACTAACAGTGGGACCCTTGGCAAGTCATTTCATCCTATTTGCCTCAGTTTATATAACGAATAAAATTCATAAAATGAACTGGAAAAGAAAAGGTCAAACCATTCTACTTTCTTTGATAATAAAATCTCAATAAGTGTCATGAATGGACAAACACTACTAAAAATAACTGAACAATAAACAACAACTAGCCTAATATTTTAGATACTGTTCAAGGGACATGGCTATTTTTGTTATGTTAACTTTCCTTACTTTAGAGACTATGATTAATTGAGATATATTCTTAACTAAATAGGGTAGCAATGGGATGGGGGGATTTCTTCCCTCCAATATAAATTCCCATAACTCTAGAATTTTTAGACTTCTGACATAGAAGTGGTGATAACAATATCTTGTTTGCTATTACTGAAGGTGAAGAGAGGAAAAATAATATTTAAATTTTTATTAAAATAATGATTATAGTTAGCAATTATGAAGTTCTTTAAGATTTACAAAGCACTTTACAAAGAGTATCTAATTTAATTCTCACAATAACCCTAGGAGAGAGAGATATTATTATCATTATTTTACAGATGAGGAAATGGAGGGAAAAAAGGTTAAGTGACTTGCCCAAGGTAACATAGCTAGTAAGTATATGAAGCAGTATTTAAACTTCCACTAAGCCACCAGACTGCTTAAAAAAAGCAATTTCAAGAAGGAAGAAAATGCCCAACTTTTGAAAATTCAATCCCTGAAAAGTCAATTCCTTCTGTTTGTACCCATGGCTTAAAAATAATGTGTTAGAAATCAGCTGTGAGCCAATATATTTGGATGCCAAGAACATCAAACTCATGTGAACACCAAACTACATTTCCCAGAATGCTAAGCCTTCCAAGAGGAAGCTTACATATGAAGACAACTTAAAGAAGAGATAGGTAACTAGGAATAGTGGGAAAATTGATTGTTCTCTTAATGGGGGAAAAATAAGAGAAAATGAAGTAATGTCTTACCTAAAGTCATTATTTTGAACCAAATGCACAATTTTAAAGTTATTAATGCCTTGACCTCAGAAATATAGAAACTGAGATAAGGATATTGATAATGCTTTTTAAATGTCTCTAAATTAAGAATCTAGTTGTAAAAAAAAAAAAGAAAAGAAAAAAATAACTGTTGTATTTCATAGGAGCAAAGTCAACCCTGAGTACATGTTGTTGTTTTAATGATCATTTTGAACTTTGCTATAGCAAGACAACTAACAATTGACATTTCAGAGACATTCCAAACAGCAAAAAATAAAATAAGAACTTAAACACACACGAGCCTGGATGCTGAGACTCAGACTTAAAATAAGAGACAATTGAAATCATAGGAACAAAAGCTTCTTCCCATCTGTTCCTATTAATTTAGCCAACTTCACACATATGAGATTCTGAAGCAGGTTTGCCAATATACTAACAAAGGCTGAGTTTCTGGTTTTCTAAACCTATACTACCTCTGACCTTTATGATCAAAATCTAATTTCAAAATGTGGTTATTTTTAAAAGGTAGAGATGGCGTAATTTTCTCATCTGCTAAAGTTATGAGTAATTGGTAACCTTCTTAACTTGCTGATTCACTGCCATGCCTTCCATTTCAACCTTTTTAAAAAATAATGGCCAGCAAATTGTGAGATTGCAAAACAACTCCTGTTGAAAGAATGCAATTCACTTGCATTGCATGACCAAAACAATGTCTAAAAGACATCTACAATTCACAAATATAACCTAGATTTCTAAACAAGCCAATCCCAAATCTCTGATTCATCCAACTTTTCAGTTCAAAGAATATTAGTACATACCATCATGAGTAGCTCTCAAATCACTACTATGGGAGATACAAATGAGATGTATGAGATCATTCTGCCATAAGAAGCCTACAATAAAGATAGGGAGAAAGATTTGCATATGTAAATCAGTGGAAAGATAATATATCATAGAATTAAGAATCAAAATGTATTAGAAATGTGTTCACTTCAGTCATATGTTATAAAGGACAATGATTAGCTGGAGGGCTTCCAAGACAGACAGTAAAGGAATTTGAGAGAATGGCATAAGCTGATCATTTGAAGTTAGTAAAGCTATTTAGTCTATAAAAGAAAAAAATAATAAAATCATTAAACCTGTTTACAAATATTTGAAAGGCTATCATATGGAAGGGCAACTAGTTGGTCCAATGGATAGAACACTGGGCTTGAAATCAGTGAACTCATCTTCATGAATTTAAATATGGCTAAAGATACTTAGTAGCTGTGTGACCCTGGGTAAGTTTTTGCCTCAGTTCCTCACCTGTAAAAATGAGTTGGAGAAAGGAATGGCAAGCAGCTCTAGTAAATTTTTAAAGAAAACCTCAAATGTGGTCACAAAGTTGGGCATGAATGAAAAGGCTCAGCAACAACATATGGAAGATGTATTAAACTAAGAACAATAAGCAAAAGTTTCAGAAAGGCAGAATTTTATTTAATGTAAAGAATGACTTTCTAACAATCAAATCTATTCAAATTGAGATATCTGTTCAGGACATAGTGGATTCCACACTTCAAGAGAGATTTTAAAACAAAGGCTGTGTGACCACTTACTAGCTATACTGTAGATAATAGGGAGGGGAGAGAGAAGAGGGGAGAGAAAGAACATGAATCATGTAACCATGGAAAAATACTCTTAATTAATTAATTAATTAATTAATTAATTAAAGCTAAATTAAAAATTAAAATTAAGAAAGAATATTTGCCTACTACTTGCAATATATATAGTATATTTTTCAGCATAGACTATGGCATTCATTCATTCAATAATCATTTATGAAATATCTATTATGTGCCAGACACTCTGATATCTATTTGCAACCACTTTTTATAATGACTAGCTATAAAGTCAGCTGTAAAGTTTCTTAACTACCTTGCTACCATTTTCTCAAAATTCTTCTCCCTTTGTTTTGTCACATCCATAGTTGTCTTAGGCTGCCTTCCCCAAGTACATATATAAAAAGTCATAAAAGACAATAAGAAACTAGATACCATTATTGTGCTACTTCTATATAAAGTTGCTGTTGATAAAGGTATCAAGTTGACACAGATCTGAAACTTTCTTAACAATCATTTTCATATTAAAAATGTTGAAGCTATCATTATCTCAAAAAATTTAAATTACCTCTGATTCTGACACAACTTAGTTTATTTCTTTTTTTCTATCTTATCAAAAATATATATTGAATTTTCAAGAGTTAACCCATTTCTAAAGCAGGATCATTGGCCTTGTATTTTTTAATCTAGAAAAGAATGAAAGTCAAAGTCTCCAATGGTGAATCATGGAAGGGCAGGATTTCTGCTGGTATCCTCTCTAGTCAGAGGCATAGCTGGCAAATTTTATGCCAAGGAAAATTTTTGCTCTGAGGAATATAAATACCTCCACCCTTTCGTTTCCTCAGGACAAAACAAATGGAAGCCTATGTGTTCCTTCCTATCTCTTGCACAAATAGCACCCCATTCCAACCTTTCCGCATCTGACCCATTCCCCTGAAGCTCTCTCCCAAGAGTTGAAGCTCTGTAATAATGTTAATGTTGAGTTGAAAGATATGGTTTGTTCTCTGCATCTGGACTGCATGTAGGGCAGCTTCCCTGTTTGCCTTCCCTTGTTGCACTTTGAGCTATAATCCTTCTGATAAAGGCCTAAATCAAGAGAGAGACATTCCTGAAAAAGAATAAAAGACTTTTTCAGAAGTATCTTAAAATGATAGTCTAACTATGGGTTAGATTCCAGAAAGATCTTTGTTTTTTCCCCAAACAGGTTTTCCCATCCCAACAAATAACATTCTTGTGAGAATACTCCCAAAGTGAGTCACACCACCAACAAAAACAGAGAATTTCCCAATTTGACACAGGAAAGAATTTTTTTTATTTGAATTTACATGTTGTTTATATGTTCAAATAAGAACTGGAAGAAAGGAGTTTCATTCTCCCTAGCACATCCAGTCACTTTTCAAAGTTTCTTTTCTCTGTGTGTGAATGTTATTTTTCAATTTCCCCTAGCAGTGAATATTTGGAATGCAAGGGAAGAGAGAACTATGAGATTATGGTTCAATTTCCCTTCCTGTAATCTCATCCTTTGTTTTTTTTCAATACCCTCAACATACTAGGAGAATAGTTTTTGCCAATGTTAAATCCAAGCTTTTGTCCCTGACTACATGTCTCCATCAATCCTTCTTAATCTGTTCAAGTTTCCATATTTGGGAGCAAAGGTCTTCAAATCTTTACCTCTTTCTCTTTTTCTGTTCATATCAAATCCCATGTTAACTTCTTTGCTCTTCACCACCTCAAACAATCATCATATCTTTTCCTTTATATTCATGAAAATAAATAGTATTCTATTTTATTCTAGTCAAGAGACAGCATGTAATAATGGAAAGAACACTAGTCTTCCCACAATCAGAGAATTTTAGAATTGCAAGTGTGAAAGAGAATTCTTTACTCAATTGTCTATCCTGACTTAATATTAATTTAAGTACCTCACTAGATTGTGAAGACAGGATTAACTCTCCTTTGTCTACCTTTTGATTGAAACAACAAAAGCCTAAACTAGGTGAAGGAGCTCCAAACTACTTAGTGAAAATTCACACCCTCAGAAACTCAGTCAGCCAGGATAAGTATTCACCTCTCCAGAAAAATGAATTTTAGAATACTCACACCCTTAGATGAAAACTTAACCTTCAGAACAGGAAAACTTAAGCTACAGAAGGAGAAAAGTGACACTGCTCCTCCCCCTTCCCCTTCTCCACCCTCGGGGGCAATGCTAGACAATTTGAAACTGTGGTTGGCTCCTGTGAAGAGAAGGGAAAAGGAGCCACCATAAAAGCAAGCCACAAAATCCTTCAGCTTGAGGCAGATTGTCTTTGAGAAGATAGTCTGAAGAAAGTGTCTTCTGGAGATAGTTTTTAAAGGAGCTTCTCTGGAGACTGAGGCTTGGATAGTGCGCTTGAAGCTCAGCTTCAACTTAGACTCTGACTCCTAGACTACTTTTTTGGGTGAGTGAAAAGGGCTGACACCTTTCCTAATTTCTGGAGAGACTAGTTTCTGTCTTAGAGGAGGCCATGATGGTTACTTACTACCGGCCCTCCTGGCTGAGGACTAGTATAGGTATTTTCCCCTAACCTCTTTTACATTTCTTTACTTTATTGTTTCCCCTCTATTTTGTAAATAAATTTCTGAGTCGAAATATAAGAAATATTGGCGACCATGTAATTTCATAAAATTATTGTCCAACCATTACTTTTCACCTTTACACAAGGGACATGAGGTCATTATAGAATATATATCCAATTACTACTCATGTAGCCAGAGCTGTGATGAAGAAGAAATCATAACATCCAGCAGTTGCCCATTTAATTTAGACATTTCTAATGGTTACAAAGATTTTTTTTCCTTTCCTTTTATCTTCTCTCCAAATTTTATCCATTTATATTGGCTCTGGCCTATGGAGTCAAAGAGAATAAATCTAAATCTTGTTATCCATGTTATCCTTTTAAATACTTAAAAGACCAGTATTAAGATATCCTTAAGTCCTCTCTTCTCTGAGCTAATTACCCCTAATTTATTCAGCCAATCTTCATATGACATGAACACAAAGCCCTTCTATCTTGCTAGCCTTCCTTGGGACACTATGACATCTATAATTCAACATGGTACTCTAGGTATAGTCTGACAAGGGAAGAAGAATATAAATTCCTCAATAGTATGTGTCTTATTATTTTAACTTTTAACGTGAGTCTTAGAATCAATACTAAGTATTATTTCCAAAGCAAAAGAAGAGTAAGAACTAGGTAATTTGAGGTCAAGTGACTTGCCCATGATCACACAGCTACAAAGTGTCTGCAGCAAAATTTGAACCCAGAACCTCTCATCTTCAGACCTGGCTCTCTAGCCACTGAGTCAGCTATTTCCCTCAATAATATCCCTCTTTAATGCAGCCTAAGATCACATTCACTTTTTCTGGCCACCATATAACACTCAAGATTCATATTGAGGTCACAGAATACTAGAACCACTCCCCTTTCTCTTTTTTTCCCCTCAACTATTACCTTAAGCATACCTTCCTGAAACTATTTTTGTGAAATTGTTTTATTAACACAAGTATGTCTTTATATTTATACTTATATTCATCCTAATGCTCTTACTTGTTGAGATCCCTTTTTAAATAATCTTGACCGTGTTATCAACTGTATTAGCTATCCCTCCAAACTTTCATCTCCGTATTTAGAGTATATGTATTATTTTATTATTTATTATTTATTATTAATATCCAATTAAATTAACATTTAAACATGAGAAACTGCTCTTCAGTTATGGCCTTCCAACCAACTTGTAGTACAGTTAACAAGACTTCTACAATTTGTCTAGTGCCTATTGTTCATAGAATGGGGCAACTAGGTGATATGGTGGATAGAGTACTGACTCTGAAGTGAGGAAGACTCATCTCTCTGAATTTAAATCTGGCCTCAGGCATTTACTAGCTGTGTCCCTAAGCAAGACCATGTTTGCCTCAATTCTTCATAAGTAAAATGAAATGGAGTGGGAAAATTGAAAACCCCTCCAGTATCTTTACCAAGAAAACCCCAAATGGAGTCACTAAAACTCAAACATGATGAAATAACCAAACAACAACAAAATTAAGTATATAAACATATGTTTTTACTTCTTAGAATTTGGTAATTATAAGTGATCTGCTTTTTTACTATGGTGAATATAAATGATTCAAAGCTTACTATGGAATATATACATTTTTTCTTTCTTTTTCTTTTTTTAAAACCCTTACTTTCCACCTTAAATTCAATACTATTTATTGGTTCCAAGGCAGAAGAAGAAGGGCGAGGCAATGGGGCTTAAGTGACTTGCGCAGGGTCACACAGCTAGGAAGGCCAGATTTGATCCTAATACCTCCCATCTCTAGGCCTGGCTCTCAATCCTACCCAGCTTGTAACCCTTGACATTATGTTCTTTATGACTCTCAATAAATATATTTTCTAGTAATTCCCTAAAAGAGGAGAGTATAAAGGTGCTCAAAGTACAATATAATAATACAAATCAGATATGGGAGAGAAAATTTTATTCCTACACAAAAATACCAGTAGGCAAGTGCTCATTTGACTCTCTCCTCCAATTTTTTTTAAAGATTACATATATCAATTTTTGGGGGGAGGTTAATACTTAAACCTGACCAGAATATAAAGCAGTTCAGAGGACTGCTAATTAGACATTTGTCAGGCCACAATTCCTAATGAAATATACAGATGTGGCCCAATCCCATTTCTTGTAGTTGTCTTCTTTAATTCAGAAGCTTTCCTTAGCCAGCTACAACTGAACGGGACACAGATTCTTTGTATCTCCTGAATCAACAAGGCCATTTCCAAATCTAAATATTTCCAAGCTCAAACAATGTTCAGTCATCTACCCAGAAAAGAAAATGAGATGTAGAAAAGGCATCTAGGGCTCCATGCACGAACTCATCAAGTTGAGCCTAGTGTCTATAAAGGAGTGATATAGTTGGCTCATTGCCATATTCTTCTGAAATAAATGAAAAAGCATTTAAGTGCCTGCTTTGTGCCAGGTACTTTGAAAGGAACAGGGGATATATATTTTTTAAAGAAGAATTTCACCTCTCAAGAAGCTTATAGTTCAGTGAGAAATACGGATAACAAAAATAGATAGATAAATAGGTAGGTAGATAGATTAGACAGACAGACAGATAGATAGATAGATAGATAGATAGATAGATAGATAGATAGATAGATAGATAGATAGATAGATAGAGAAAGAGAGAGAGAAAGAAAGAAAAGGAGAGAGAGAGAGATGCAGAATAGCTATAAAGGGAATAAAATAAAAATATGAATTAGTTTTTAAAAAGTAATGAGGGAGGGAGAATTCTAACAAATGAGGGGATTATAAAAAACTTTATGTAAAAGGTAAGGCACTAGCTGTTTCTATGATTTGAAGGTGAGAAAGGATACATTGTCCAGATAGAGGGTCATGTATGTGGAACAGAGAAAAGATCAGTTTGGTTATATGCACAGAGTGGAGGAGAGATCAGTGTCCAAGGAACCTAGAAAGAGTTTGGGGCCAGATTGCTAAGAGATTTAAAAGCTAAATAGAGGCATATATATTTGTTGTTGAATGCAACAGGGGGTGATTATAATTTATTGAAATAAGAGACTGGCATGTTCAGACTTGAATTTAAAGAAAATGGATTTTGAAAGTAATTGGAGGGTCTTCTAGGGGTAAAGGCAAGATGGCAGAGTACAGCCAAAGAATCTCCAAGTCACCATGAGAATCCTTCCAATCGATATTAAAATAAAAGAACAAAATGAATACAGGAGTGAAAGAACCAACAAGGAAATAGAGCGAAACAACTTTCAAGAAAAAAAAAAACAAAATGTATTCAATGAACATCTGGGGCACTGGGGTAAGACAGTAGCAGAGACAGCAAGAGGCTGTAGCAAGGAGTGAAGAGCAAGTGAAGAGGAAGTCACACACCCCACCACATACACATCTGTTGTTTCAGGTTTGGAACCAAAGACCAAACCAACATCCAGACACTGAGAGCCTGCCTGGGAAAATAGTGGTCCAAGCCACCCCATGCCCCTTGAAATTTCAAACCTTTGGAGAAGCCCAGAGTCCCAGGCCAGGGCAGTTTGTGCTGAGGTGAGCTGATCTGCATAGGCTCAGAACAAAGCCAGAAGTAAAGTCTTGGCCTAAGGTAAGGACATGGATCCTAGTTTGGGGTGGCTGATGGAAATAAAGGGAGGGGCTGGATATTTTTGCCTAATACTCAGGGCAGAGCTCCAGGACAGGGCAATCAACTGTATGCCTGATTTGAACAAGTACACAGTAAAATCAAAAACTCAAACCGAAACCTGAGGCTGAAATTCGAGTAGTTCCTGATCTGATGAAGATCAAAGTAAGACCAAAAGCTTACTACCAAGAACAAGGCAAGTCTTTAAGCCATTGGGACCTTATAGCTAAGTTGAATCAACAGGGGCAGGGGGCTCTTAGAACTCTTCAAAGAACAGAAACAGCTAGAAACCCAGAAAATAAGCTAAAAATAGCATCAAGGAAGGACTGACATTTAAGAAATTACTCTAACCTCCCAGAAAACAGAGCTTAGGAAAAATGAGCAAACAACAAAAAAAGCACCTAACTCTAAAGAATTTTTATGGAGATGGACACAGAAAGGGATAGGGAAAGCAAAGCAAACACACACAAAGTCCAAAAGAAAAATATGAATTGGAAACATATTCTGGAAGAGCTTTTAAAAAGACTTTAAAAAACAATTAAGAGAGACAGAGGAAAAGTGGAGAAGAGAAAGGAAAGCAATTCAAGAAGAAATGGGCCAAATGAAAAAGGAGAACCAAAAACTGACAGAGGAAAATCAGGTCTTAAAAATCAGAATTGAGGAACTAGAAACTAATGAGAAATCAAGAAACAATAAAGCAGAATCAAAGAAATAAAAAACAGAGGAAAACATGAACTATTATATTGAAAAAACCAACCAACCTGGGAAATAGATCCAGGAAAGAAAATTTGAGAATTATTTGACTGCCTGAAAGCTATGATCAACAAAACATCTTGGACATCATAATAAAAGAAATTATCAAAGAAAACTGCCCAGATACCCTCAAACAAGAAAATAAAATTGAAATTGAAAGAGTTCAGAGATCACCTCCTGAATGAAATCCTCAAAAGAAAACTTTCATTAATGTAATAGCTAAATTGAAGAGAAACCAAGCCGAAGAGACCATACAGCAAACATCCAGAAAGAAACAATTCAAATACCATGGAGCTGCAATGAGGATCACATAGGATCTAGTAGTTCCTACATTAAAGGACTGGAAGGCATGGAATATGATATTCAGGAATGTGAAAGATCCTAGGTTTACAACCCAGTCACCTATCCAGCAAAACTGAGTATGGGAGGGGGGGGGATTGCATTTCTATAAAATAGAAGACTTCCAAGCATTCCTGAAGAATAAGCCAGACCTAAACAAAAAATCTGAAGTCCAAACATGAGTTTCAAGGGAAGTCCAAAAAAGGTAAATAAGAGAAACTTTAAGGCATTCATTAAAGTCAAAATGTTTTGTATTTCTACATGGAAAGAGTATATCTGTAATTCTCAAAAATTATTTTGTTATTGAGAAGAGATAAGGAATATAATTAGAAAGAGGATAGGGAAATAGCCGATTATGATAAAATAATAGATATGTGATTATATGAAATTATATGCATGTATGATATGATATGTATGCATACTATATATGTAAAAAAGCAAGGGGTAAAAGAGAGGATTGCACTGAGAGAAAAGGGAAGGCTGAAGAGGAGGGACAGAGTGAAAGGGAACAGAGCAGGTTTCAAAGGGGAAAAGAAGATGGAGGGCAGTACAGAATCATAATGCTGAAAGTGAATGGAATAAACACACCCATAAAATGAAAGTGGAGAGCAGAGTGGATTAAAAAACAGAATCCTACTATATATTAATTACAAGAAACACATTTGAGGCAGGGTGGCACACAGATTAAAGGTAAAAGGCTAGAGCAGAATTTATTATGCATCCTCTAAAGTTAAAAAAAAAGAAGTAGCAATGATGATACCAGATAAAGCTAAAATAAAATTTGATCTGATTAAAAGAGATATGGAAGAAAATTACATTTTGCTAAAAGGTACTATAAACAATTCAGTAATATCATTATTAAACATCTATCCCCCAAATGGTACAACATCTAGATTTCAAACGAAGAAACAAAAGGAGCTCATGGAAGAAATACATAGTATTACCATACTAGTGGGAGATCTCAACCTTCCCCTTTCAGAACTAGATAAATTGAACCAAAAAAATTAATAGGAAAGAAGTAAGGGAAGTGAATGAATTACTAGAAAAATTAGTTAATAGATATCTAGAGAAAACTGAACAAGGATAAAAAGGAATATATCTTCTTCTCAGGAGTACTTAGTACATATAGAAAGATGAACCATGTACTAGGACATAGAAATATTGAAAACAAATGCAGGAAAGCAAAAATAATAAATGCTACTTTTTCCAATCATAATGCAGTAAAAATTATAATTAACAATGGTTCAAAGAAAGAAAAAATCAAAGCTAATTGGAGACTAAATAATCTAATTCTTCAAAATTGGTGGGTCAAAGAAGAAATAATAGAAACAATTACAGACGTCATTAAAGAGAATGACAATGAGGGGACATCATATCAAAACCTATGGGATAAAGTGAAAGCAGTATACTCAGAGGAAAATTTATATCTCTGAGTGCCTATAGCAACAGAATCAAAAGGAAGGAGATCAATGAATTGGGCTTCCAACTTAAAAAAATTAGAAAAATAACAAAAAAAACCTCAGATAAAAACTAAATTTAAAATCCTAAAAATTAAAGAAAAATAGATAAAGTACAACTTAATCTAATAAAAAAGAAGAGAATCAATTTAATAGTATCGAAGATAAAAAGGGCACTCTCACCTCTAATGAAGAGGAAATTAAGATAATTATTAAGATCTATTTTGTTCTATAATATGGCATTAAATTTGAAAATCTGGATGAAATAGGAGAATATTTACAAAACTATAAACTGCCTATATTAACAAAAAAGGAAATAGAATTCTTAAACAAGCCCATCACAGAAAAAGAAATTGAATAAACCATTAGGGAACTTCCAAAGGAAAAATCCTCAGGGCCAGATGGATTCACAAGTGAATTCTATCAAACATTTTAAAAACAACTAATCCAAATACTATATTAATTATTTGACAAAATAAGCAAAGGAGTTTTACCAAATTCCTTTTATGACACAAATATGATACTGATTCCAAAGCCAGGCAGACTAAAAACAGAAAACTATAAACCAATACGCTTAATGAATATAGATGCAAAAATTTTAAATAGAATACTAGCTAAAAGACTCAAGAATGTGATTGGGATTCACTATGATCAAGTGAAATTTATTCAAGGAACGCAAGGATAGTTTAATATTACAAAAACCATCCACATAATTGACCATATCAATAATCAAACCAACGGAAATCACATGATTATCTTAATAGATGAAGAAAAAGCCTTTGATAAAATACAATACCCATTCCTATTGAAAATACTGGAAAACAGAGGAATAGAAGGACCATTCCTCAAAATAATAAACAATATATATTTAAAACCATCAAAAAGTATCATCTCCAATGGGGACAAGTTAGAAGCCTTTCCAATAAGATCAGGAGGGAAGCAAGGATGATCATTATCACCTCTATTATTAAATATTATTCAAAAAATTCTAGAAATAGCAATTAGAGAAGGAAAAGTAATGGAAGGGACTAAAGTAGGCAATGAGGAAACTAAACTATCACTTTTAGTAGATGATATGATGGCATACTTAAAGAACTCCAGAAAATCAACTAAAATGCTAGTGGAAATAATCAACAACATTAGCAAAATTGCAGGATACAAGATAAACACACCTAAATCATCAGGATTTCTATTAATTTCCAACAAAACTCAGCAGCAGTAGTTAGAAAAAGAAATTCCATTTAAAATCACTAGACAATGGAAAAACATTAATTTCTCCGGGATAGGATGAGGTAATATAATAAAAATGACAATGCTATCAAAATTAATCTACTTATTCATTTCTATACATATCAAACTAACAAAAAACTTTTTCATAAAATTAGATAAAATTATAACAAAGCTCAACTGGAAGAACAAAAGATCAAGAATATCAAGGAAAATGTGAAGGATGGAGGCCTAGCAGTACCAGATCTTAAACTGTATTATAAAGCAATGGTCATGAAAACAATATGGTAATGGCTAAGAGACAGACGGGTAGAATAATGGAATAGACTATGGGTAAATGATCTTAGCAAGTTAGTGTTTGATAAATGCAAAGATTCCAGCTTTTGGGACAAGAACTCACTCTGACAATAACTGCTGGGAAAATTGGAAAGCAGTATGTGAAAAATTAGGTTTAGATCAACATGTTACACCCTATACCAAGGTAAATTCAAAATTGGTGAATGATTTAAATACAAAGAGTGAAATCATAAATTAATTAGGTAAACATAGAATAGTATACCTGTCAGATCTGTGGGTTAGGAATAAATTTAAGACCAAGTAAGAGATAAAGAACATTGCAGAATGTAAAATGAATGACTTTGATGGTATCAAATTAAAAACGTTTTGTACAAACAAAGCCAATGCAACCAAAATTAGCAGGGAAGCAACAAAATGTGAGAACATTTTTGTAACAAAACTCTGTGACAAAGGTTTGATTTCTCAAATATATAAGGAACTAAGTGAAATGCAAAAAAAAAAAAAAATCAAGCCATTCCCCAATTGACAAATGGTCAAAGGACATGAATAGGCAGTTTTCACATGATGAAATCAAATCAATAAGCACTTGAAAAAGCATTCTAAATCCCTCCTGATTAGAGAAATTCAAGTTAAAACAACTCTGAGGTACCACCTTATTCCTAGCAAACTGGCCAATATGGCAGAAAAGGAAAGTGATAAATTTTGGAGGGGATACAGCAAAATTGGGAACCTAATACACTGTTGGTGGAGTTGTGTATTGGTCCAACCATTCTTGAGGGCAATTTGGAACTATGCTTAAAGGGCTTTAAAAGAATGCCTACCCTTTGAATCAGCCATACCACTGCTTTGTTTGTAACCCAAAGATATAAGGGAAAAGACTTGCACAAAAATATTCATAGCCATGCTCTTTGTGGTGGCAAAAAATTGGAAAATGAGGGGTTGTCCATCAATTAAAGAATGGCTCAATAAATTATGCTATATGTTGATGATGGAATATTATTATGCTGAAAAGGATAAAGAACTGGAGGAATTTCATGTGAACTGAAATGACCTTCAGGCATTGATGCAGAATGAAAGCAATAGAACCAGGATATCATTGTACACAGAGATTGATACATTGTGGCACAATTGAGTGTAACTAACCTTTCTACCAGCTTCAGTAAAATGACCCAGAACAATCCAGAGAAAGCCAGGGGAAAGAATACTATCCACATCCAGAGAAAGAACTGTGGAAACAGAAATGCATTAGAAAAATATATGATCAATCACATAATGTTATAGGAATATGATAAGGGTTTTGATGTTAAAGGATCCCTCTACTGAAAATCAGAATAACATAGAAGTATATTTTGAACAATGGTATATATCAGTGATTTCCAGTGGGCCCTACCACCCCCTGGTGGGTGCTGCAGTGATCCAGGGGAGCAGTGATGGCCACAGGTGCATTCATCTTTCCTATTAATTGCTATTAAAATTTAAAAAATTAATTTCCAGGGGCTAAGTAATATTTGTTTCTGGAAAGGGGGCAGTAGTCCAAAAAAGTTTCGGAACCACTGGTATATATGATTGCATTAATTTCCTCTTCATTAGAGGTGAGGTTGCCCTTTGCATCTTTGATACAGTTAATTTCATTTCATTAATTTATTTATTTTAAACTCTTACCTTCCATCTTAGAATCAATACTGGATATTGGTTCTAAGGCAGAAGAGTTGGTAAGGGCTATGCATTGGGTATTAAGGGACTTGCTCAGGGTCACACAGCTAGGAAGTGCCTGAGGCCAAATCTGAACCCAGGACCTCCCATTTCTGGGTCTAGCTCTCAATCCATAGAGCCACCTAGTTGCCTCCTTTCTTTCCTTTTTTAAATTAGATTAACTATTACTTTTTCTATGTTATTTGTTTGTTTGTTTTTTAAGTACAAGATCTTAAGACTTCCAGGTTAAGATGGCCCCAGAGGAGTAGCAAGGCTCTTCCTCTCCTCTCCACCAACCAATATAAAGTGCCTCAGAAGGACAAAACCAAAATCAGATGAGTGTAGGGGCTCCAAAACAGGGTGCAGCACAGAAGGTAGGCAAAGTTTGGACATTTCCATGCTAAAAGGGGGTGAAATTAAGGCCAAGCTCATTACCCCTCCACCAATCCACCACAGAATTACCCCCTAAGACCAGTGAGACTTGGGACCCCAGGAGGTTAAGAAAACATGGAGATAGGGTGCAGAGATTGGGAAGAGAGTGGAAGCTCTCAGCAGATGGCTCAAGCACTCAAAAAATAGCCTCTGGGCAAAAACTTCTCTGGAACTCAATACAGAAACTTGCCTACTCTCCACACTTTGACCTATGTGTGGAAATCTCTAGATTCTCAGGGACTACCTGAGGGCACCACAGTCTTACCCCTAAGAGCATTGAGAGATCGACTTCCTGGTTAAGATGGCAGCATAGTAAAAAGTAGCTCTTAACTTCTCGTAACCGAAACATACAGAACTCCTCAAGGGGACATAAAAACCAATCCAGACACCACAACAGGGTGCAGTGTGGAAGATAGGGGGAATCAGGGCATTTCCATGCTATAAAGGGGTAAAACAGCTCTCACTAAATCACAGGTTGAGCAACCCCACCCCCCCCACACACACACACCACACCACCTACAACTCCAAAGCCAGCTCAAGAGAAATAGAGCAAATGTGGGGCACCCATTGAGTCATTGGCAGCTCCAGGGCCTGTTCCTGAGAGCATCAAGACTTAGAACCCCAAAAGGATAATGAACACACACGAAATTTGAGCGCGGACACAGAGAGCAGGCTCGAGCAGAGGGGCGAGCGGAGGTGGACACAAGCACGCGTGAGTGAAGGCTCTGAAACCCTGAGTGGGGAACCAGTGCAGACAGGTATATGACTGTGGAAGCAGCGCCCTGAGACTTGTAAAGGAGCCTCCAGCAGAGGATCAAGCCAGGTAGATCAAAAACAGAGAAAGAAAACTACAGACCAATCTCCCTAAAGAACATAGATGCAAAAATCTTAAATAGAATACTAGCAAAGAGAATCCAGCAAGTAATTAAGAAGATCATCTACCATGATGAAGTGGGATTTATACCATGAATGCAAGGATGGTTCAACATTAGGAAAACCTTTCACATAATTGACCATATCAACAGTCTAACAAACAAAAATCACACGATTATATCAATAGATGCTGAAAAAGCCTTTGACAAAATACAGCATCCATTCCTATTGAAAACACTGGAAAGTATAGGAATAGAAGGACCTTTCCTAAAAATAATAAACAGTATATACCTAAAACCATCAACAAGCATCATATGCAATGGGGAGAAATTAGAAGCGTTCCCAATAAGATGAGGAGTGAAACAAGGATGCCCATTATCACCTCTATTGTTTAACATAGTACTAGAAACACTAGCAATAGCAATTAGAGAAGAAAAAGAAATTAAAGGCATCAAAATAGGCAATGAGGAGACTAAGCTATCACTCTTTGCAGATGATATGATAGTATACTTAAAAATCCTAGTGAATCAACTAAGAAGCTCGTAGAAATAATCAACAATTTTAGCAAAGTTGCAGGATACAAAATGAATGCACATAAATCATCATCATTTCTATTCATTTCCAACACATTAGAGCAGCAAGAAGTAGAAAGAGAAACACCATTTAAAATCAACCTAGATAATATAAAATACTTGGGAATCTATCTACCAAAACAAACACAGCAATTATACGAAAACAACAACAAAATACTACCCAAACAAATAAAACTAAATCGAAACAATTGGGAAGTCATGGGTAGGATGAGCTAACATAATAAAAATGACCATTCTACCCAAATTAATTTACCTATTTAGCGCCATACCTATCAAACTAACAAAAAACTTCTTTACTGAATTAGAAAAAATGATAACAAATTTCATTTGGAATAACAAAAGATCAAGAATATCAAGGGAAATAATGAAAAAATGTGAAGGAAGGAGGCCTAGCAGTACCAGATATTTATTATACTATAAAGTAGCAGTCATCAAAACAATATGGCACTGGCTAAGAGACAGGAGGGAAGATCAGTGGAATAGATTTGGGTAAATGACATCAGCAAGAAAGTGTATGATAAACCCAAAGAGCCCAACTTTTGGGACATGAATCCACTATTTGACAAAAACTGCTGGGAAATTTGGAAAACAATATGGGAGAGATTAGGTTTAGATCAACATCTCACACCCTACATCAAGATAAATTCAAAATGGGTGAATGACTTGAATATAAAGAGGGAAACTATAAATAAGTTAAGTGAACACAGAATAGTATACTTGTCAGATTTCTGGGAAAGGAAAGAATTTAAAACCAAGCAAGAGTTAGAGAAAATTACAAAATGTAAATTAAATGGTTTTGATTATATTAAACTAAAAAGCTTTTGTACAAATAAAAACATTGTAGTCAAAATCAGAAGGGAAACAACAAATTGGGAAAAAATCTTTATAACAAAAAACTCTGACAGGGGTCTAATTACTCAAATATACAAGGAGTTAAATAAATTGTATAAAAAATCAAGCATTCCCCAATTGATAAATGGGCAAGAGACATGAATAGGAAATTTTCAGGTAAAGAAATCAAAAGTATCAATAAGCACATGAGAAAGTGTTCTAAATCTCTAATAATTAGAGAAATGCAAATTAAAACAACTCTGAGGTATCACCTCATACCTAGCAGATTGGCTAAAATGAAAGAAGGGGAGAGTAATGAATGTTGGAGGGGATGTGGCAAAATTGGGACATTAATGCATTGCTGGTGGAGTTGTGAACTGATCCAACCATTCTGGCTGGCAATTTGGAATCATGCTCAAAGGGCTATAAAAGAATGCCTGCCCTTTGATCCAGCCATGCCATTGTTGGGTTTGTATCCCAAAGAGATCATAGATAAACAGACTTGTATGAAAATATTCATAGCTGTGCTTTTTGTGGTGGCAAAGAACTGGAAAAGGAGGATATATCCTTCAATTGGGGAATGGCTGAACAAATTGTGGTATATGGTGGTGATGGAATTCTATTGCGCTCAAAGGAATAATAAACTGGAGGAGTTCCAAGTGAACTGGAAAGACCTCCAGGAACTCATGCAGAGTGAGAGGAGCAGAGCCAGAAGAACACTGTACACAGAGACTGATATATTATGGTAAAATCGAATGTAATGGACTTCTGTACCAGCAGCAATGCAAGGACACAGTACAGCTCTGAGGGATGTATGGAAAGGAAAGCTACCCACATTCAGAGGAAGGACTGCAGGAGAGGAAACATATAAGAAAAACAACTGCTTGAACGCATAGGTTGGGGTGGACATGATTGGGGATGTAGACTTGAAACCACCACACCAATGCAAATATCAACAATTTGGAAATAGGTCTTGAACAAGGACACATGATAAAACCAGTGGAAATGTACATTGTCTATGAGGGGGTTTCTGGGGGTGAAGTGGAAATTAGGAGCATGAATCATGTAACTATGTTAAAAACAAATATTAATAAATGTTTAAAAAAATGAGCATTGAGACTTGGGTCCCTAGGAGGCTGAGGAATGCAGGGATTGGGTGCAGAGACGGCACAGGGCTGCACACAGCAGATACTACTATAGAGGCTCAAAAAATAGCCTCAGGGCAAAGACCTCTCTGCAGCTCACAACAAATAATTGTCAACCCTCCACCTTCACACCTCTACAGGGAAATATCTAGGGTTTTAGGGGCTGGATGAGGACACCACAAACTTAACCCTAAGAGCAGCAAAACTTAAGATACCAGGAGGCTGAGGAATGCAGAGCTTGGGCACAGGGACAACACAGGGCTGCAAACAGCAGATGTTGCAGTGGAGGCTTGAAAGATAGCCTCAGGGCAAAAATCCAAAAATCTCTCTGGAGCTGAATACAGAGATTGCCCACCTTCCTGACTCAGACTTCTGACCAGGAAGAAACTAAGCAATGGCTAACAACACTGAAGAACTACAATCCATAACCACCCAAAAAAAAAAAACAAGGAGAAAACCCTAATCCTTGGTAATTTCTATGCAGAAAAACTCCAAACTAAAGAGGAGGCAGCTGAAAATGAAAAGCAAGTAAACATATCCAAATCTTCCCAAAAAAATGGAAATTGATCATAAACTCATGATCTCAAATTTGATATTATGAGAAAGAAAAAAGAAACTTGGCAAGAAGAGTTGGAAATAGTTCAAAAAGAAAATAACAGTTTAAAAGACAGAATCTCCCACTTGGGAAGAAAACCAGAAATCAAATGAAATGATAAGCAAATTGCAGACTAGAAATGACCTGCTGTAAGCCAGGAAAAACAGTATAGACCAAATCAAAAATGGAAATCAAAAAGTCACAGCTGAAAACCAGTTTTTAAAGACCAGAATTGAGCAAGTAGAAGCTAATGAACTCATAAGACAGCAAGAATTAATGAAGTAAAGTCAAAAGAATGACAAAATAAAAGAAAACATGAAATATCTCAGTGAAAAAATGACCAATCTGGAAAACCAATCTAGAAGAGATAATTTGAGAATCATTGGTCTACCTGAAAACCTAAAAATAAACAAAAATCTTGACATCACAATACAAGAAATTATCCAAGAAAACTGTCCTGATGTTCTTCAACCAGAGGGCAAAATAGACATTGAAAGAATCCATAGATCACCCTCTACATTAAATCCTCAAAAGACAGACCTTGGGAATGTAATTGCCCAATTCAAGAGCTTCAAAGCTAAGGAGAAAATATTACAAGGAGGCAGAAAGAGACAATTCAAATATCAAGAAGCACCAATTGAAATTACACAGGATATGGCAGCCTTCACATTAAAGGAGCACATGGCTTAGAATATGATATTCAGAAAGGCAAGAGAATTGGGTCTCTTACCCATGAACACCAACCCATCAAACTGACTATTTACTTCAAGGGGAAATTATGAGCATTCAACAAAATAAAAGATTTCCAAATATTTGTAAAGAAAAGACCAGAATTAAATGGAAATTTAGTTATCCAAATGCAAAAATCAAGAGGAAAAATGAAAAGGTAAATAAGAAAGAGAGGAAATATTTTTTAATTTTTTTTTATTTAAGGGCTTCAATAAGGTCAAATTGTTTTTATTTCTATAAGAAAAATGTTATTTGTAATTCTCAAATATTGTATTCACTATTATAGTAGTTAGAAGAATTATTCATAGGTAGAGAATAGGGTACTAAGTGGTGTAAGATGATATGCAAAAAAAAGAAAAGAGGGGGGATAGAAGATGGCACCAAGAGGAAATTGAAGAAATGAGAAAATTAGGAAAATCTATACCACACAAATAAGCTCATGGGAAGGGAAGAGGAAAAATACTATTATAAGAAGGAGAAGAAGAGAATCTAATTGGTAATACTCAAACCTTACTCTCAGTGGAATCAATTCTGAGAGGGAAGAGCACATAGATCCATTAGGGTATAGAATTCTATCCTACCCTATAGGGAAGTGGAGAGAGGAAAACAAAATGGGGGGAGTAGAGTGGGGAGTACAAAAAGGGAGGGAAAGAGAGGGGGAGGGAATTTCATGGACTCTAAAAAATAAGGGGGAGTAGAGTGGGGAGTACAAAAAGGGAGGGAAAGAGAGGGGGGAGGGAATTTCATGGACTCTAAAAAATAAGAGGGAGAGGGAGGAAAGGAAAATAAAATAAGGATGGGGATTAGGGGGACTGATTAAAAGCAACGACTGGTGTAAAAGGAAATAGTGAAATAAGAAAGGGCAGGACTAGGAAAGGAAATCAGAATGTTAGGGAATAAACAGGTGGAAATCATAACTCTGAATGTGAAAGGGATGAACTCACCCATCAAACAGAAGCAAATAGCAGCTTGTTTTAGAACTCAAAATCCTACCATATCTTTTGTACAAGAAACACACATGAGGCTGGTAGACACACAAGGTAAAGATAAAAGGATAGGGCAAAATATATTGGGCATCAACTGAGAAAAAGAAGGCATGAGTTGCAATCATGATATCTGACAAAGGCAAAGGAAAAATAGATCTAATTAAAAGAGATAGGGAAGGTAATTACATCCTGATTAGACAGTTTAGACAATGAGGAAATATCAGTACTTAACATGCATGCTCCAAGTTGCATAGCCAAATTTCTAAATGAGAAACTAGTGGTGCTTAAGGAGGAAATAGATAGTAAAAGTATTCTAGTGGGAGACCTGAACCTTCCTCTATCAGATCTAGATAAATCAAACCAAAAAATAAATAAGAAAGAGGTAACAAATGTGAATGAAATCTTTAAAAAAATTAGTTAATAGAGATATAGAGAAAAATAAATAGGGACATAAAGGAATATATCTTCTTTTCAGCAACACATAGTGCATTCATAAAGATTGACCATGTACTAGAGCATAAAAATGTGCCAAACAGGGGCAAAAGAGCATAAATAATAAATGCAACATTTTCAAATCATAAATGCAATACAAATAATAATTAGTAAGAGTACATGGAGAGGCAAATCCAAAATTAATTGGAAATTAAAGAATTCTCCAAAATCAGTTAGTTAAAGGACAAATCACAGAAACAATTAATAATTTCATTGAAGAGAATGACAATGATGAGACATCCTATCAAAATCTATGGGATGCAACCAAAGCAGTACTCAGGGGAAAATTTAATACACATAATATTATATAACAGAACAGAACAGAAAATAACATTATCATATCATATCATATCATATCATATCATATCATATCATATCATATCATATTATATTATATTATATTATATTATATTATATTATATTATGTTATGTTATGTTATGTTATGTTATGTTATGTTGTTATATTATATTATATTA
>NC_058133.1:218045581-218108112 GCF_016433145.1 Gracilinanus agilis
TATCATATCATATCATATCATATCATATCATATCATATTATATTATATTATATTATATTATATTATATTATATTATATTATGTTATGTTATGTTATGTTATGTTATGTTGTTATATTATATCATATTATATCATATTATATTATATCATATTATATCATATTATATTATGTTGTGTTATATTATATTGTATCGTGTTGTGTTGTGTTGCATTGAGTTGTGTTGTGTTGTGTTGCATTATATTATATTTATTATATTATGTTATGTTATATTATGTTATATTATATTTAATAAAATATATAGAGACCAATATAGAGAACAAAAAACTATTGACCAATCTCCTTAATGAACATAAATGTAAAAATCTTAACTAGAATACTAGCAAAAAGACTCCAGCAAATGATCACAAGAGTTATTCATTATGATCAGGTGGGATTTCACCAGGAATGCAAGGATGTTTCAATTTTAGGAAATCATGCATATAATTGACCATATTAACAAGCAAACCAACAAAAATCATGATTATATCAATAGATGCAGAAAAAGCCTTTGACAAAATACAACACGCATTCCTCTTGAAAACACTAGAAAATATAGGAATAGAGGGACCTTTTGTAAAAATAAAAAACAGTATATATCTAATACCATCAACAAGCATCATCTGCAATGGGGATAAATTAGAAGCATTCCCAATAAGATGAGGAATGAAACAAGGATGCCCATTATCAACTCTATTATTTAACATTGTTCTAGAAACACTAGCAGTAGCAATTATAGAAGAAAAAGAAATTGAAGGCATTAAAATAGGCAATGAGGAGACCAAGCTATCACTCTTCGCAGATGATATGATGGTATACATAAAAAATCCTAGTGAATCAACTAAGAAGCGAGTGGAAATAATCAACAACTTTAGCAAAGTTGCAGAATATGAAATAAACCCATATAAACCATCAGCATTTCTATATATTTTCAACATATTGCAGCAGCAAGTTAGAAAGAGAAATTCCATTTAACATCCCCCTACACAATGTAAAATACTTAGCAATCTATTTGCCAATAAAAACACAGGTTTATAAAAACACAAATACAAAACACTTTCCACACAATTAAAACTACATCTAAAGAATTGGAATAACATTAATTGCTCATGGGCAGGACGAGCTAACATAATAATGACAATCCTACCCAAATTAATTTACTTATTCAGTGCCATATCTGTCAAACTACCAAGAAACTTTTTTACTGAATTAGAAAAACTCTAACAAAGTTCATTTGGAAGAACAAAAGATCAAGAATATCAAGGTAAATCATGGAAAAAAATGTGAAGGAAGGGGACCTAGCATAGCCAGATCTTAAATTGTACTATAAAGCAGTGTTCATTAAAAAAATATAAGAGACAGAAGGGAGGATCAGTGGAAGACACTAGGGGTAAATGACCTCAGCAAGACAGTGTATGATAAACCCAAAGATCTGATACGATGTAAAAATGATAAAGACTGATATAAGAGAAATTAGTATTTTAAATAAAGCCATGGCCATGTTGGTAAATTATATATGACCGTGCCTATCTTTTAATTTTACCACTGGAGCCCATTCTCTCTCCCACTCGCCAGCCTCCGGAAGACCAAGGGCCTTTCTCTAGGCCCTCCTCTGAATGTAAACTGTCCTATGCATGGGGGATGTCTGACATCCCCTCACCCAAAACCGGAAACCGGAAAACCCATTGGAATCATGGGTAATGTAGTCTCAAAGCCCCCACGTGTCCATAAGAAGTCTGCTAGACACTTCCAAATAGCACTTCCCAGGATTTAAAACAAACACTTCCCCCTGAGATCCAGCAAAAAAAAAAGGTTGGCCATTTTTCTTCACTGGATCTGTAAACATAGACAACTTCTAATTTTCAGGAATTTGGGGAATAAAAGAAATAGATGAACAAATGGATAAAACTAGCCGCTTGACAAAAAACCAATTTGGGGTCAGTCCCCTATTGGCATATTAGTATACATTCAAAACAATAAATTCAACTTAATTTCAACTCCCCATAGTTCAATCAATTGTACCCCAAAGTGTGAAGGAAGGGGACCTAGCAGTACCAGATATTAAACTATACTATAAAGCAGCAGTCATCAAAACAATATGGTACTGGCTAAGCGACAGAAGGGAGGATCAATGGAATAGACTTGGGGTAAGTAATATCAGTAAGACAATGTATGATAAACCCAAAGAGCCCAACTTTGGGGGAAAAAATCCACTATTTGACAAAAACTGCTGAGACAATTGGAAAACAGTATGGGAAATATTAAGTTTATATCAACATCTCACACCCTACACCAAGATAAACTCAGAATGGGTAAATGACTTGAATATAAAGAAGGAAACTATAAGTAAATTAGGTGAATACAAAATGGTATAGTTGTCAGATCTTTGGGAAAGGAAATATTTCAAGACCAAGGAAGAGTCAGAAAAAAATTACAAAATGTAAAATAAATAGTTTCGATTACATTAAATTAAAAAGGGTTTTTACAAACTAAACCAATGCAACAAAATTAGAAAGGAAGCAACAAATTGGGGGGGGAAATCTTTTTAAGAAAAACCTCTGACAAAGGTCTAGTTACTCAAATATATAAAGAGCTAAATCAAATGTTAAAAAAAAAACAAGCCATTCCTCAATTGATAAATGGGCAAGTGACATGAATATGCAAATATCAGGTAAAGAAATCAAAACTATCAATAAGTACATGAAAAAGTGTTCTAAATCTCTTATAATTAGAAAAATGCAAATCAAAACAACTCTGAGGTACCACTGAACACCTAGAAGACTACCTAATATGACAGCAAAAGAAAGTAATAATGTTGGAGGGTATGTGGGAAAATAGGGATATTAATGCATTGATAGTGGTGTTGTGAACTGATCCAACCATTCTGGATGGCAATTTGGAACAAAGGGTTTTAAAAGGCTGCCTGCTCTTTGATCCAGCTATACACCACTGCTCTGTTTGTACCCTAAAGAGATAATAAAATAAAAACTTGTACAAAAATATTTAGAGGTACAATCTTTGTGGTAGCAAAAATATTGAAAAATGAGGGGATGCCTTCATTTGGGGAATGGCTAAAACAAATTGTGGTATCTCTTGGTGATGGAATACTATTTTGCTAAAAGAATAATGAACTCAAAGAATTCCATGTGAACTGTAATAACCTCTAAGAATTGATGTGGAGTGAAAGGAGCAGAATCAAGAGAACATTGTATACCAAGACAGATACACTGTGACACAATTGAATGTAATGGACTTCTCTACTAGCAACAATGCAATGATCCAGGACAATGCTGAGGGACTTATGGGGAAAGAACACTATCCACAGCCAGTGAGAGAACTATGGAAGTAGAAACATCAAAGAAAGGCATTTCCTTGATCACATGGTTCAATGGGGATATGATTGGGGACATAGACTCTAAATGATCACCCTAGCTCAAATGTTAATAATATGGAGATAGGTCTTAAGCAATGACACATATAAAACCCAGTGGAATTGTGCATTAGCTATGGAAGGGGGTTGGGAGAAGGAGAAGGAAAGAACATGAATCATGTAATCATGGTAAATTTTTCTTAATTAATCAATAAAAATATAAAATATAAAAAATAAAAAGTAACAGTAGCAGGTCTTAGTCTTATTTATTAATTCAATAGTTCTTTTAATTTCAATTCATTAATTTATCCTTTGATTTTTAGGATATCCAATTAAGTTTTTATCTGGAGATTTTTAATTTGTTTTCTTTCTAGCTTTTTAATATGCATGTCCAATTCATTGACCTCTGCCCTCCCTGATTTGTTAATATCTGCACTCAAGGATATAAATTTCCCCTGAGTACTACTTTGGCTGCATTCCATATATTTTTATAGGATGTCTTCTCATTGTCATTCTCTTCTATGAAATCAATAATTGTTTCTATGATTTGTTCTTTAACCAACCAATTTTGGAGAATCATGTTATTTTATTTCCAATTAATTTTTTATTAACCTCTTCATATACCCTTACTCATTTTTATTTTTACTGCATTATGATCT
Source organism: Gracilinanus agilis (assembly GCF_016433145.1). Classification (NCBI taxonomy): domain Eukaryota; kingdom Metazoa; phylum Chordata; class Mammalia; order Didelphimorphia; family Didelphidae; genus Gracilinanus; species Gracilinanus agilis. Next base: position 218,049,647 of record NC_058133.1, read on the forward strand.
GAAAAATTTGCACTTATTGTTTCAGGTTTTCTGCATTTATTTGCAATGTTTTTATGCCCTAGTATATGTTCAATCTTTGTGAATGTACAATGTGCTGCTGAAAAGAAGATATATTCCTTTTTGTCCCTATTTATTTTTCTCTATATCTATTAACTAATTTTTTAAAGATTTCATTCACGTTTGTTACCTTTTTCTTATTTATTTTTTTGATTTATCTAGATCTGATAGTGGAAGGTTTGGGTCTCCCACTAGTATAGTGTTACTATCTATTTCCTCCTTAAACTCCAATAGTTTTTCCTTTAAAAATCTGTTTGCTCTACCATTTGGTATATACATGTTGAGTACTGATATTTCTTCAATGTCTATACTGCGTTTTATCAGGATGTGATTACCTTCCCTGCCTCTTTTAATCAGATCTAGTTTTACTTTGGCTTTGTCAGATATCATGATTGTGACTGCTGCCTTCTTTTTCTTAGTTGATGCCCAATAAATTTTGCTCTAGCCTCTTACTTTTACCCTGTGTGCATCTACCTGCCTCATGTGTTTTTTCTTGTAGGCAACATATGGTGTGATTTTGGTTTCTAATCCACTCTGCTATCTGCTTCCATTTTATGGGTGAGTTCATCCTATTCACATTCAGAGTTATGATTACTGTCTGTGTATCCCCCAACACTTTTATTTCCTCTCCTAATCCTGCCCTTTCTTCATTCACTATTTCCTTTTACACCATTGCTTTGCTTTAAATCAGTCCCTCTATTTTCCACCCTTATTTTCCTTTCCTTCACATCCCCTCCCTTCTAATTCCCCTCTTATTTTTCTGTAAGGTATACTAAAGCCTGACCCCTACCTTTCCCTCCCTTTTAATATTCCCTGCACCACTCTCCCACTTGGATTTTCCCTCTCAACTTCTCAGTTGGGTAAAATAGAAATGTATACCCCAATAGATCTGGCTACTCTTCCCTCTCAAAACTAATTCCACTTAGAGTAAGATATAAATATTACCTATTACTATTCTCTTCCTCTCCTTCTTATAATAGTATTTTCTTTATATGATATGATTTATCCTATTTTTCTTCTTCCTTCAAGGGTCTCTTGGTGCCATCTTCTATTCCTCCCTCCCTTTTTTCATATCATCTTAAACACTTTATTACCACAACTTCTGCCTATGAATAATTCTTCTACCTATTATGATAATGAAAATGAAGTTTGAGAGTTACAGATATCATTTTTCCATATAAAAATATGATGAATTTAACCTTATGGAAGTCCTTACATTCTCTCCCCCCCCCTTTCTTGTTTACCTTTTTATGGTTCACTTGAATTTTGTATTTGGGCATCACATTTTTCATTTAGTTCTGGTCTTTTCTTTAGGAATGCTTGAAAATCGTCTGTTTTGTTAAATGCCCATACTTTCCCCTGAAAGTATATAGTAAGTTTTTATGGGTAGGTGATTCTTGGTTGTAGACCAAATTCTCTTTCCTTTCTGAATATCATATCCCAAGGCTTGGGGTCCTTTAGTGTGGAGGCTGCCAGATCCTGTGTAATGCTGATTGGTGTTCCTTGATATCTGAATTTTCTCTTTCTGGCTGCTTGCAGAATTTTCTCCTTTGCCTGGAAGCTCTTGAATTCGACTATTCCCTTCCTGGTAGTTATCATTTGGGGATTTCTAATAGGAGGTGATCTGTGCATTCTTTCAATGTCTATATGCATATATAAGACAACTAAAGGAAGAAGAAAGGCAGCTTCGAGGGTATTTCTTAGATACTGTACACTCAGATATCCTGGCATGAAGTTAAGAATGTTATGGAAAATTATATATCTATTTGCTAGTGAAATGATGACTCACAAAAAAAATTTAGGTAATTAATAGCATTAGTAAAGCATCAGAATACAAAATAAATTGACAAATAAGAAGTATTTCAATACAGTAATGATAAAATACAGGATTGCATAAAAGAAAATTAAGTACCAATCAAAATAACTATAAAGTGCATAAGATGTTTAGTAATTGATGAGCCAAGTTACTCTCAAGACCTGTACTGATATAATGACAAAACAACCTTTGAAGAAACAAATAATGGCAAATATCTGAAATGTATTTATTACTCTTGGTTGGGTCACACCAAACTATAAAAAATAATGATACTATCTAAATTAATTTATGAACATTTATGCTAATCAAACTACCAATGGAATACTGCATAGGACTACCACAGAATAATAACAAAATTCATTTGGACTAGCAAAGGTCTACAATCTAGAGAAGTCATGAAGTAAAAATATGGGATGAAAGGAATAATGCTTTCATACTTCACATTATAGCATTATAGCAAAACTATTAAAATTAGAGCAAACAATAATAATAAAATTTATTTGAAAAATGGGCAGCTAAATGGTACAATGGCATCAGAAAGACTCATCTTCCTGAGTTCAAATTTGGCTTCAGATACTTACTGGCTATGTGATCTTGGGCAAGTCACTTAACCCCATTTACCTCAATTTCCTCATCTGGAAAATGAATTGGAAAAGGAAATGGCAAACTACTTCAGTATCTTGGCCAAGAAAATCCCAAATAGGGTCAGATGGAGTTGGATACAACTGAAAAACAACTGAAAAAATAAAAGTTTAAAAAAGTATTTGAATTAAATACCTCTAAACATGGTCTTAAATGAAGAAATATGTAATATCAGAATTTCCAGTAGGTACATAGTCAACAGTTCTGAAGACCTCAAAAGAATTGCAAACTATTATTATCTAAATAAAGATGGCTTCGAATGACTAATAACAAGCTATTTTAAAATAGAAACAATTGGTTTCACCTTAAACTCACCTTGTTGGCAAAGATGGTAAGACATATAGGAATAGTCTATGCTGGAGGGGTTTGAAAAAATCCTTACTTTTTATCTAACATTTTTAGTGGAGATATTCCTATTCTTAAAAGCAATTTGGAATTATGCATGATGAAATTTTTTCATGCATTTGAGATGTCACTATTTAGCATATGTCCCAAGAAGATCAAAGATAAAAATAAAGGACCTATGATTCCAAAATAATTATAGCAGCACTTTTTCTGTTAGCAAAATAATGACAAAACAAATCATAATACATAAATGTAATAGAATTTTATGCCAATGTAAGTAATGAATATGAACAGAAAATTACAATAAAAATATGAACTAATGCAAAGTCAATCAGTGAAAACACATGTATGAAGTATTTATTACATAAAATGCAGTGTGCTAAGTGATGGTGACACAAAGAAATACAATTGACCCTGCTCTCTAGAAACTCACATTCTCACATTCTGCTAGAGGAGACAAGTTACTAAGCAGCTAAATAGAAAATTTATACAGAGTAGATGGAAGTTAATCTGATAGGGAAAGTCATTCTCACCTGGAAATGGGAACAAGGGGGACACCAGAAATAGGTCCTAGAGGAAAAGTGTGATTTAAGTTGTCTGAAAGGAAGCTAGAGAAAACAAAAGGTAAAGAGAGAATATATTCTAAGCACAGAGGACATTTAGGGAAGCAGAATGCATACACAGAGTATGGTTTTCAGTGAAAGGAGAGCCTTGAAAGTAATGTCTATGCGGTTATAACAATGGAAACCACCAATGCCTCAATTAAAGAGAAGCTAAATGCCTTAAAATTATAATAACAAAATTTTTCCTCAAAAAAGGAATATGACAATGAATCTCCATCCCCCTTTACAGAAATGGATGTTGAATTATAGAGTATTCAATATAAGGTTAAAATTTGTAAGTGTTTTGATTAGTTTTATAGAATTGGCTACTTTCCTCTCTTTAATTTATATAATGTAAAATGACAGTTTTTGAGATTTAGAAAGGAAAGCATTAGCTATATATTCTAATCTATATTCAAATGAAACTCCCACTCTACCATACTGACAATTGGTCATTCACTTTGTGATTGAATGTAGAGCCATAAACAAGCAATTTGATCCTTAATTCATTTCAGATTCAACTATAACTGATGATTATAACCAATTTTAACTTCTTTCATTATTCAAAGTTTTCCTGTCTAATAAATCATGTTATTTTGAAGAGAAGGGGGATATGTCGGGAGCTATTAAGAGAAATTAGAATCTCAAGTAGATATTTTTATCTGAACCCCCTCAAAAATCAATACAGACCAGCAGAGCCGTGTATTGGCTTTCCTCCCTATCAGGACGAGACAGGTGTGGGATATCTAAGATAAAAATCTGAGATTCCTCTTTTGATTCCATTCATAATTCTCACCTTCCTTCAAAATGCATTATAGTCTTATTGAAAAAGCTTTGGGCTCTCAGCACTCCAGCAGGAGGGGGGCTAACTTTGTTTTCCTTTGACCAATAATGGTCTTGGTATGGCCTTGGTATGGCCAAGGTTGAACCCTTGGCAGAGCATTTTTCCCAGAATTAAAATGAAATAATGAGGCTCAAAAAATTGTTTAATACCATCAAGGCTGAGAAACTGCCAGGGCCTTCCGGCCTAATGGAGATGTCCCAGGCTTCACTTAAACATAACACATATAGTTGATAGTTTAGCATAGGTTTTTTATTTACACCTGGAGGCTTCTAAGGTTTTTGTTTTGATTATAGTAAAAATCCTGCTCTCTGTAACTGTGGGAAACTTTCTTGGGCTTTTGGGGGAAGGGGATCTTTAATTTCCTTTATAATAAAGTGGCTACTTCATTATTTTTTTGGAGTATTATGAGCTAAAAAGCCGTGCTTCCAATCTGTTTCATTCTTTGCGTCCAAATGACCACCCTAGGCCACTCAGATTAGTCTCTGGTTATAGAGCAGGATCTCTATAATTGATGACCTCCAAAGGGAAGGAATTTTCCACAAATCAAAGTTACATTCTTTATATAATATGTAGATCTACTTGTTAGAGGGCATAATGTCATCTGAAAGTTTAAGACGGGAAAAATTATATATGGCAGGGAGACATTATGGCAGGCAGAATTAGACAACAAAACCATTAAATTTGTGTTCTCAATGTATAATTTTAAAATTAAACTAGCAAAAGTAAAAATAAGAAAAAGTTAGGGATATTAATAAAATTTTAGAAAAGTTAGAGATGATAAATATCTAGTGATTACTGATTGGGAATTACATGTTTATTAGCAATTATAACACATTTCTAAAGGCTCATGATACAGTAAGAATAAAAACTTACATAAAAGGAAAAAATTCCATGTTACTGACCACACTGAAACAAAAATCATATTTAATAATGAACCTTTGAAGAAAAGATTAATTATAATTGGAGAATAATTTAATAATAAGCATGGGTGAGTCAAAGGACAAATACTAGAAGTAGTGATTTTTAAAAAGCAACAATAAAATTACGTAACAAAAATTTTGGGATAAAACCAATGAAATAGGAGAAAATTTATATCTCTCAAACTTTTGTCAACAAAATATAGAATAATAGATAAAAGTATTAAATATTCAACTAAAATATCTAGAAAAGGAAAAAATTAAAATATTGCATTCAAATAAAAAATTAAAATTCTCAAAATCAAAAAATAATTACAAAAAACAAATAAAAATAATTGCATTGATAAGACTTGAGCCTATGTTAAAAAGAACTAATAAAATGTACATACTGTTAGCTGTTTTGTAAGAAAAAGAAAAACCAAATTTTCAATATCAAAATGGAAAAAGAATTCACAACAAATGAAAAAGAAATGAAGCAAAGTAGAAAAATTGTTGCCCAATTATTTGACAGCAAAACAGATGACTTAAAAATTAAGTGAATAATTAACATAAAATAACTAGATTGACAAAACAAGAAACTAAAATTTGGAGATTAAACTAGAATGCATAAGCAAGAGCAGAACTTTTCAAGTTGAAATAATGGAGGCAGAAAAGTTGACAAATGGATTCTACCAATCATTCAAAGAACAATCATCTGACTTGTAATAATTGTTTGCTAAAAATAGAAAATGAAAGAAGATATCTTGTAAACGTTTTTCCATCATAAAAATCCAAACAAATAAGTAGACAGAAATAAGAAAAGAGAAGAGAAATCATAGGCTAATATCTGAAGTGAACATCAACATAGACACAAAATACCATCAATTAAGCTATATATTTTTTTAAACCCTTAACTTCTGTGTATTGATTTATAGGTGGAAGAGTGGTAAGGGTAGGCAATGGGGGTCAAGTGACTTGCCCAGGGTCACACAGCTGGGAAGTGTCTGAGGCCGGATTTGAACCTAGGACCTCCTGTCTCTAGGCCTGGCTCTCAATCCACTGAGCTACCCAGCTGCCCCCAATTAAGTTATATTTAATAGCAATATATTATTAATAAGATTCTACACTATGTAATAAGGGAATTTCAGGATGTAATAAGGGAATATTGCAGGGAGGTAATAAGGGGCTTAGGCTATAGGTAGTAGATGGTTGGAATAGGGAATAAGCCAAGGCAAGGGACCAAAGGCTGGAGGTAATCAAGGGAATAGGCTAGGTAGTAGGGAAATTAAGGCAGAGGTATGGTTGGAATTGAGGATAGGCACTATGGATAGGGTTTTGTGAATCCCTAAGGCAGTAAAGTGAATAAGGAAGGTATAATGGTAAAGGTGGTAAATTGAGTTGATAGAAGTAAGGGAATGTCTGAGTTTGGGGAATATAAACACTGAGGTACAAAGAGTTGCAAGGGAGAGGATGAGTTAATCTAAGGCAGGCAACAGTAGCAGGGAAACACAGACTGGATACTCAGGTTAGAGACAAAACACTTAAAGGAAACAGACTGAGCCCTTCAAGTAAAAGGGACACCTTTACAGAGCAAGGTTAGAGCCAGCCAAGAATGGCTTGAAACTGACTAGAGACTTCTAGTCAGTTTCACAGGTTCACTAAGGAAGGGACTAGAGGAAGTATTGAAATTATACTTCCTCCAAAATGGATACCTCCAGCTTCCTTCAAACTCAGACAGAATGTTATTCCTCTCTCACCTCCTCCCTCTCTTATTAATCAACTAATGAAGTAGCCAAAGGGTTCTGATTAAAGACAAATGGGTTTTATTGTTTTTAGGGTTGATTGGAAAGGATAGAGGATATTAGGTAACCCTAACAGCCGCCTAGAGAAAGCTTCAGATGGGGGAGGGAGACAGGAATGTGAGATTGAGTAGGGACCAGCCTACTCAGCCCTGAGAGGGTTTGTAGCCAAAAGGGGTAGGAAAGTTGGATACAATGATTCAATAGATAAGTTTGTAACAGGGGTAAGCCATATTTGACTAAACTATCAAGATTTGAAACTAACACTCAGATCTACTCTCCTTTCAAAACTTCTTAGACATTCAGGTAGGGAAAATGAAGATGGGAATAAGGAAGGCTAGGGAGATTCAAAGGAACTAGCTAAACTAACAATTTTTAAAGGAAAAGCTACAAAATATAGGCCAGGTTTCGATCCAAAGAAGGAGCTCAGATTGACCCTGATCCTCTCCACGAGTTCCCAGGGCCAACTGACTTTCCCAAGATAGAAAATCCTTTATCAACTGAGAGAATAACTCTGCAGCAAAGCCTGCAAGGCTGTTATGCACCCTCTTTGCACCATATTATGCCCCTTTTCTCTTTAAAATTTGCATTTTGCAACATTTTAGTAGCTACTAAAGTCTAAGAGATTACTACTCTTATTCTAAGCTAAATTCTAAGTAAGCTCTTATCCCTAACTAAGTTTGCAAAATAAGAAAAAGGTTGCTATCTCCTAAACTACACTAAAACTAAGCCAAGTTAAACTAAGATGGGTTATGGTAAAAGCATAGGAAACGAATGGGGATTTAAGTTTGCAAAAAAAAAAATTTTGAACAGAAAGGAAAGCAAAGTAAAATTAAACATTTACAAACATTCTGAAGGCTAATATTTGCTAACTAGAACAAAGTAATGAATTCTATCTATGTATCTATCTAATTTTATGAAATAACAAGAAAATATTAACTAAGAAAAAATTTTGCAATCTAAGCTCCTAAATTCTAGTTCACTTGCTAAAGTTAGTGTATGAATAGGTTAATACACTTATGTCTATGTTATAAATGTTAGTAATAATAAGTAAGACTAAATTATTTGTAAGTCTATTGGTCAAACCATAGACTTATGCTATGTACAATATTTACAAAGAAAGTTTTAGAAAACCTGTCCCTGTTCTAACTTACCAAACTAACTAAACTGTCCCTGTGGGTTAGTAAAACTTATTGCTAAGGGTTGGTAAGCAAAACTACATATTTACATGAAATGTCAGGTGATTTGAGTAGAAGGCGTCTGAACCAAAGTAAGACAAAATCTATTCTAAGGCAGACATACTTTTCTCTCTTAAGTGTAAGTTTTAATGTTTCACATGTAGATGTGAAGTCAGGAAAATGTTTTATGTGTTGTCTAGTGACTTATCCATGTAATGATGTGTTACATACTTACTCCACTGGAATTCTTTTGCAATGTGCATGTACTGTTTGGATGGAATCTAGTGTTGTGTGCAGTGAGAATTCTGTTGGGTGTAAATAATCTCCTTCAGATATATGTGTCCAATGCTGATCCTCTTCACAGTGTGGATGTCCTTCTTACAATTGATGTATTTGGTCACGGATGTCTTTTGTAGTTCTCAGGTTTGCTGTCCTCGTGAAGATCTGTGAAGTCAGCAACGCCTCACTTGTGTTGTTTGATATTATCCCACGCTTATCAACTTGCAGTTGCGTTGTTTGATGCACCTGCGTTTGTCATCTTGCACTGGAACTGATGTTCTAGTATGTTGACTTGGGTCAGGAACAAAGTTCAAATATCTATCAAACATAAATAATTTTCTTCTTTCCTTTTTTTCCCTTTTTTGGTTTAATAAAGATGATTATAGATAACAAAAGAGTTCGTGATTAAGTCTTTGTGCTTGCCTTCATTCGTCATCAGTTTCTAGATCTGGTATTGATTGCAAATCAAATGTTGTGTCTTCTTTCATTGATTCTTTTTCATTGTCATAATTATTTACAGATGATTCTTCTAAGTGATTGGGATTGGGATAATCATTTGGGTATAAAATTTTGTGTAATATCTGATTGTTTACTGGCTCTTGGTCTAATTCTGGTTCTGATTCATGCTGATTGTTATTTTGAATGCTCCTCTGTCTCTATGGTCTTATGTATAGATTGTGGACTTTCTGAGGACTTATTTGATTGATCAGTTGGTGCTAGTTGATCTTTGTGCTGTATAGTATCTGGGTCTTTTGGTTGTTGTTGAGACATGTCTTTTGCTGGCTTGACATGGGTGACATGGAACCAAGGATCCTTTCCTTTAATTTTGAATGCACTCGGAGAAATTAGAATTATTTGGAAAGGTCCAAGCCACTTGGGTTCTAACACAGACTTCCTAGCAAAGTTTGTGGTGTAAACATAATCTCTGGGTTGGAAGTTGTGTAGATTAAAATCAAAGGGTACTCTTTGATGTATCAAGCCTAATTTGTGGAGTTGATTCAATTGTTGCTTGAGTAATTGAATATATTAGTAGAGTTTGTATTCCATACCTAGGTGTGATAATTTGTGAATGCTTTGAGGTGCTTTGCCATGGAAAGGTGGATGTTCATACAGCATTTCAAATGGTGAAACGTGTGTGATTCTGTTGGGTTGGCTTCTTAGGTGGAATAGTGCCAATGGCAATGCATCAGGCCATTTCATGTGAGATTCTGCACATAATTTTGCAACTAGAGTTTTCAGTGATTTATTCACTCATTCAATTTGTGGTCTAAATATTGAGAGAAGATGTCTCTTAATTCCCAAGGTTTCATAAACTGCAGCTAAAATTTTATTCATGAAATGGGACCCAGAATCTGATGCAATATGTAACAGAATAGAGAATCTAGGTATCAATTCTCTCAGTAAGATTTCCACAACAAAAGCTGAGGTGTTACGTTTTGCTGGAAAAGCTTCTGGCCACTTAGTTAATCTATCCACTATCACTAAAGCATATCTATAACTTTGACTCCTTGGCATTATGATGTAATCAATTTGTAAGCATTCAAATGGTGTGTAAGCTAAATGTTTTCCTCCCAGACTGTGGACTTTTGTAATTGTCTGGTTGTAATGCTTACAAATTTTGCACCTCTGTGAAACTGTCATAGCAACTTCATATATGCCCCTTGCATTCCAATATCTATTTATAGAATCTGCCATGCCCAGACTTCCATAATGCCCTTTCTGGTGTAGGGCATTGCAAAAGGTGAAATATAGGGATTTAGGTAACATAAGTTTTCCATTTGCTCCCAGCCAAACTCCATTAACAAGGTATGCACCGTGATGTTTCTTCAAATTCTTCACTTCCTTTGGGGAGTATGCGTTTTTGAGATCATCTTCCTCCACCAAAGATAAGTTCAGAACTATAAGTCGTCCATACTTTGCTGCATATTTAGCTATGATGTCTACACGTTTGTTCCCTAATTCCACTGGCCCTTGGATTTTGGTATGAGCTTTGCAATGGATGACTGACATTTGGGCTGGTAATTGGATTGCATCCAACAACTGATTGATTAAATTGCCATATGCTATTTGTTTGCCATTGGATGTAATGAAGCCTCAATTTTTCCAGATCTCAGCAGAATGATGCACAACTGAAAAAGCGTAACGTGAATCGGTAAAAATGTTTGCTTTGTGATTTTCTGCAAGTTTCAGAGCGTGTATCAAACCAACTAATTCTGTTCCTTGAGCACTCATGGTATATGGTAATGAATAAAGGGTCTCAGAGGCTGTCACTATGGCTGCTGCGGTATATCTCTGATTATCTACTATATATGATGATCCATCTGTGAATAAGGTCATATTGGGGTTTTTCATGGGCTTATCATCTAAATCAGGTCTTGTTTTATGTATGATGCTAAGTGCATCTTCACAGATGTGTAGACTTTCTCCCTCCAGAGATAAATCTGGAATCAGAGTCTCAGGATTTAAGTTTCAACACCAGTGAAAAGCTATATTTTCATTAGCCAACAAGATTGCTTGATATTGTGATTGTCTTTGGGAGGTGAACGCTTGTAAGGTGGTGTTTCTTAAAGTAGATTCTACTTGGTGTGGGGAAAATACTTTCAGTTCACTCCCTAATAACAAAGATGAAGACTTTCTAATCATGATGGCTACAGCAGCTATGGCTTTTAAACAAGCCGGCATACCACGAATCACTGAATCTAATTTAGAGCTGTAGAAAGCAACTGGTCTAAGTCTATTCCCGAATGATTGTGTGAGAATAGTAGAGGCTATCCCTTTATCTTCATGTACATAAAGTAGGAATGGTTTGTCATGAATAGGGATACCTAGGGCTGGAGTTGATAGAGTACATGATTTTAATTTCTCTAATGCATGGATATGATCTTTATTCAGCTTTAATGGTTCTGGAACTTCCTTCCTGGTTAGCTCTATCAGAAGTCTTGCGATGAGATCATAACCTGGAATCCAGTTTCTACAGAAACTCGTTATTCCTATGATTGCCCTGAGTTGATTTTTGGTCTTATGAAAACTCAAATTTTGCATATCTTGTGTTCTCTTTTGGGAAATTCTTCTGGAGCCTTTCTCTAGGATGAATCCTAAATAATTTACTTTTTCCTTCACAAATTGAAGTTTCAATTTGGAAATTGTATGGCCCCTTTTGCCTAGCTCTTTGATTAAGTGTATGCTATCAGTGTAACAGACTTCAGCAGATGGTGACATTAGCAGGATGTCATAAACATATTGTACCATTTTGCTGTTAAGGAATATTATCGACTCAAGGTCTCTCTGCAGGATTTGACAGAAGACTGAAGCTGAATCCAAAAATCCTTGGGGCAAATGGGTCCATAAGATGGATTTGCCTTCCCATGAGAAAGCAAACAGTTTCTGTCTGTCTCTGTGCAGGGGAACAGAGAAGTACGCCCAGCTCAGGACCAGAACAGTAAACCAAGCAGCTTCAGGTGGAATGGCTGCAATGATTTGTGATGGACTTGGTACCACAGCATAGGTCTTTTGCACATGGTTGTTTATTGCTCTGAGATCTTGTACTAACCGCCATTGAGTCTTCCTATCAGGAGATAATTTGGCTTTCTTTACAGGCATGCTTGGTGTATTATATTGTGAAAAGCCATATTTTAATATACCCTGCTTTAATAAACTCTCTATGATGGGTTTCACTCCTTCTATTGCCTCTTGGCTAAATCTGAACTGAGGAATTCTTGGAGGTAAACCTTCTTTTATCTCTATCTTTACTGGTTTCATTGACAATATCCTGCCCACCTCATCTGAATTTTTAGTCCACACATAATCTGGAATATCATCTGGAACCTCATAGATGTTATTAGTTGATTGGTATGATGGTTCCTCACTACATGGCTCTAAAAATAAAATGTGATGGTGTTTTAGAGATCTCTTGGGTAGGTGTAAATAAATTTGTCCATCCGATTGACATTGGATGGTGGCAGCCAATTTGCATAGGAGATCTCTTCCCACAAGGTTTGAAGGACATGATGATATTTTGCCCAGATTTCTCATTTTGCTTTCTTCACTTATATTAGACTCTGCCACACCCAAATTACATTGATTAGAAGGTTTTAAATCAGGAATCTCGATTCATAATGATTTCTTAGGTTTCGTTCCCATTTAAAGATATCTTTCCATATCAACTAATGAAGGTGTTTGACTGTATTTTTTACATTCATGATTACAGCATGCACCATCATGTTTATTACCATCATTTCTTTTGGATTCATTGTTCTTAGACCATTTGGAATTATAAAAGGTCTTTCTGTTGCCTCTGTCTCTTTGATCTTGATTATTGTTTCTAGAAAAATCTATTTGCTGCCTAAATATACAAAATTGAAGGATGTGCCCAATCCATCCACATAGGTAGCAACGTGGGGACAGTTTTTATCTTTGGGTGTTTCTAGCAGGTTGCCTAAACTGATTTTGATTTCTACTTGTTTGGAGAGCAAAATTTTTCTCTTCCTCTATTTATTTCTCCAGTTTTGCCTGTTTCAATTGGCATTTCAAATCAGCTACGACTTCATCTTTTTCAGTATCAGATTGTCTAGCCATTCTTGCTTCTTTCTGTTTTGAATCGTGTATGTACGCTGCGTGTTGCCTAACACCCTCCAGTGGTAGTGATTCCTGCTGTGGACAACTCTGTCTAAAATAGTTTTGTATCAGGTTTTAAGTTCCCTTTACAAACTGTTTCCTTCTGTGGTCAACTGTATCCTGGGCATGTGTGTCTCTAAGACCAAGAATCATTTCTGCAGCTTCAATGACCCTATCCAAAAAATTACTCAGATGTTCTTCTTCCCTTTGCTTCAGTTTTTTTGAATTTTTGCCATGCATTTGGTCTTTTAGCGTGCAATCTCATTGCTTCAATTAAATCTTCTCAATAAATATCTCAAATTGGCATATTGTGTAAAATCTAGGCCTTGATGAACCTGTGGCCACAATTCCAAGTTTGGATTTGACCTAGTTTCATTGAGGAATTTTTCCTTTTCCGAGGGAGAGTAAAATTCCCCCAAAAGCAATTCAAAGTCATCAAAACTAGGGTTAAATAAAGTGAACACCCTTTTTAACTCCTTGAGGCTCTTGAAAGGTTTTTCATAGAATTTGGGGAATCGCCTTTTTAGAACTTCCATATCGCTAGGAGTGAATGCCTTGTATGTCTTTACGTGCACCATCCCCTCTCCTGGTTGAACAATAGTCCTGTCCACAATTGGTAATACAGAAACTACAGCATTTTGGCTAGGTTGATCTTTTTAAGTGTTATTATGTCCTAAAAATTTGGATTCCACAATCTCCAATTGGAGGATCGTGTGCTTGTCTAGTTCTTTACCCTCTCAAATTTGTTTCAACACTTGGAACAGTAGCTTGATATTCTCTACTAGTTCCGTGGATTCAGTATCAGTTTTTGGAGGAGATGCCTTGAAGTAATTGTATAGGTGAGTCAGAACTGCCTTAGAGATTATAAGGAAGTGCCAGAGAGATAGGATAATTGCAACAGCTGTGGGGATGAAGCATATGCACTTGGCTAGTGTAAAGGCAAACCATTTATAGTAATCATATATTTCTAGCATTTGTTGTACTAGATTTGAGACTTTTACTAGCCAAAAGTTGTATAAACCTTGCATAAGTGACCAAGCCAATAAGAAAAGACTGCCTAAAATAAATGTCATTCTTGCCAGATTCATTTTTGTTGGATAAGAAGATTGCAAGTTTCTTTGTTAACTGTGCTCACCAGATGTAATAGGGGAATATTTGCAGGGAGGTAATATGAGACTGAAGCTAGGGGTAGAAGCTGGTTGTAATAGGAAATAAGACAAGGCAAGGGACCAAAGGCTGGAGGTAATCAAGGGAATAGGCTAGGTAGTAGGGAAATTAGGGCAAAGGTATGCAATATATTATTAATAAGATTCTACACTAAGACCAGTTAGGTTGATACTAGAAATTATATGAGATGCAGTGGCTGACCTTGACATTTTCATTGTTTAACGCAGCTCTAAGTGCTCTACACAGTCTGCTTTGACTTGGACATTGGAGTAAACTATTCTTATCATTCCATTCTGTTGGGAAAGTTTTCACATGCTTGGGATAAACATCTCCCTAACTTACCAAAAGTTTTGAGGCCTGTCAGTTACATTCAACCTGGTTTAGTCCAAACTCCCAAGATGATTTTCTGTGGCCTGGCTGCTGCATGTGCTACACTTTCTTGAAGCCACAGTAATTTAAATAATTATGAGCAAAATTATAGGATAGAAAATATATTATAAATTTCTCTATGTATTATCAGTGCAACACAGTAGAAAGAAGAAAGGACATAAGTACACATTTTATTCAAAATAACTACAAGATATATAAAATATTTAAAGTCCCTGTATCAAGACAATTCAGGAACTATGTGAATACATACAATATTCTTAATAGAAATATAGATGTTAACAATTAAAATTATATTAATAACTCATGTTTGAACCATGCCAATGTAAAAAATTAGCAATACAACCTAAATAATTAAAAAATACTAGTATTATATCAAACTATCAACCAGTTTTATTATACCTAAAATAATATACCTAAAATAAAATATTAGACCTAAAATTCATCCGGAAGAAGTAAGTGGCCAATTTTAAATGAACCGATGAAAAAAAGTTTGAAGGAAAAGGATCTAACAGAACTAGACTCAAACTATACTAGAAAGTAATAATTATCAAAATTATTTATAACTAGTTAAAAGAAGTCTGTTCAAGGAACTGCTAAGATATGCAATATGCAGAAACAGTCAGCCCATCAATGGGCATTTATTAGATATTTATTATTTGCTAGGCACTATGTTAAGTGCTAGAGATACAAAGGAAAGCAAATATGGTCCTTGCCTTCAAGAAACTCCTATACAGATGGTGGATGCAACATGCAAATAACTATAAATATACAAGATTTATACAGTAGACATGGAAGGTTATCTCAGAAAGGAGGCAGTGCAGGAAAGGGGTTGAGTGTTTACAAGAAAACTTCTTGCAAATGGTAAGGACAGCTACTTTAACACAGTGGATGGAGTGCCAGCTCATGAATTAGGAGGACTTGGATTCAAATCTGGCCTCAGACACTTCTTAATTGTGTGACCCTGGATAAGACACTTAATCCTATTTGTCTAGACCTTGACACTCTTCTATCTTAGAATTGATACGAAGATGAGGCAAGGATTTTTTTTTAATTTTTTTTTAAACCCTTGTACTTCGGTGTATTGTCTCATAGGTGGAAGATTGGTAAGGGTGGGCAATGGGGGTCAAGTGACTTGCCCAGGGTCACACAGCTGGGAAGTGGCTGAGGCTGGATTTGAACCTAGGACCTCCTGTCTCTAGGCCCGACTCTCACTCCACTGAGCTACCCAGCTGCCCCCAAGGCAAGGATTTTTTTTAAAAAATTTGTAGCATTCCTCTAATAAAGAAATTATAATAAAAATATTTAAGCAACTATTTTAAATACATGAGACAAATCATACCTCAATATGTAAAAGATCAAAGTATATAAAAATCAGTTCTCTAAAGAAAAAAATCCAAGCTCTTGTCAATTATATGAAAATATTATAAATCACTGATAAAAGAAGTACAAATTAAAAACTTTGAGGCTCTAGGTCATACCTATCAGATTTTCAGATGACAAAGCAGGTAATTAACAACTGCTACTTAGTATGTGATAAGAAAGGCAAAGTAATGCATTGTTGATCAAGCTGTGAATAGGCTGAATTGTTCTGGAAAATATATTGGAACTATATTTCTAATGTCAAAAAATTTTTTGACCTAGTAATTTCACTTATATGCTTTATCCACAAAACTAGGTATAAACCAATATCTTACACCTTTCACTAAGATCAGATCAAAATAGATACATGATCTAAGCATAAAGGGAGATTCTTTCTCCCTTTATCATAAGTAAATTGGAAAAGGAAAATGAGTCAAAAAAAGATGGAGAGCATTGTGAGATGTGAAATGGATAATTTTGAGTACATCAAATTGAAAAGTTTAGATAGATAGATAGATAGATAGATAGATAGATAGATAGATAGATAGATAAAGCAAATGATGCTAAGTTTGAAGGAAAACAGAAAACTGGAAAAAATTTATAGACAACCTCTCAGATAGAGGTCTCATCTCTAAAGCATAGAGAGAACTTTGTCAAATTTATAAAAACAAGAACCATCCCCCAATTGATAAATGGGTAAAAGATGTGAATAGACAGTTTTGAGATGTATAAGCTATATGAAAAATGTTCCAAATCACTACTGAAAAGAAAATCAAACCAAACCCATGCTGAAATATTTCACATAACATCAAATCAACTAAAATGAGCAAATCATTGTTGAATGGGATTTGGAAAAATGGAGACACCAATATACTATTGGTGGAATTGTGGACTGATCCCATCATTTTGGAGAGTAATTTGGAATTACAGCTAAAGAATTATAATACTGAGACCCATTGCTGGGTCTCTTTCCTGAGGAGATGAGGGAAAAAAGAAAAGAGCCTCTATGTTCCAAAATGTTTATAGCAGCTCTCTATGTTGTGACAAAGAATGGGAAATTGACAGGATGCCCATCAACTAAGGAATGGCTAAATAAATTGTGGTGCATAATTGTAATAGGATAATACTACTTTGCTGTAAGAAATAATGAGCAGACTAATTTTTTTAAAAAAACTAAGAAAGAACTACCCAGGATCATGAAGCAGAGAATGAACTAAAAAATGGAAACATGAAAGACAATTTATATGCATACATGTATATGTGATATATATATACACACACACATATATATACATATACATATATATATATATATATACCTCTTTTAGATGATGATTTCTATGATGTGGTGACACTTTTAGATAAATTATATTAATAAGAAATAAAATTATATTATTAAGCATTTGCCTGAAAGAAAGAAACCTGGGAGTGGTCATAAGAACAGATACAGAGTGAAGTAAGCAGAATCAGAAAATTTATATAAGTAAAATATTATGAAGAAAAACAAATTTGAAAGCTTTAATAACTAATGAATTTAATGATCAATGCTGAAGCCTGCTACCAGTCACCTGANTATTATTATTATTATTATTATTATTATTATTATTATTATTATTATTAATTATTCCTGTTGACTCCTTAGGAGCATAGGGCCGCAACCATCTCACGCCAGCGGACTCTGTTCTGGGCAACTTCCCCCAGCTGGGCCCATGTAATTCCAACTGTTTTTGTTTCATTTTTGGCAGATCTTCGCCAGGTCTGTTTTGGTCTTCCAACTTTCCTCCTCCCTGAAGGGTTCCAGCACAATGCTTGTCTGGCTACATTGTCTTCCGGTTTTCATAGCGTATGTCCTATCCATCTCCACTTACGTTTCTTTATGTCCTGACTAATGGGATACTGGATTGTTCTTTCCCAGAGACTAGCATTGGAGATCTTTTCAGGCCATCTGATGTTCAAGATGTAGCGTAGACATCTATTAACAAAGACCTGGAGTTTATTGGTGTTAGCGCTCCTCACTCTCCAGCTTTCTGATCCATATAGGAGGACGGCCTTTACATTGATATTGAAGATTCGGAGCTTAGTGATGAGGGACAGTGCTTTGGAGATCCAGACAGACCTCGGGGTGTTAAATGCCTGTCTGGCTTTGTTGATTCGGTTTCTGATGTCCTCATCTGCTCCGCCATCTTTAATGACTATGCTACCCAAATAGATGAAGTGGTCCGTCTCCTTGATGTTTTCTCCCTGTAGTTGGATTGGCAGGTCCTGTCTGCTGTTGACTGTGATCACCTCGGTCTTCTTCTTGTTGATCTTCAGACCTGTCTTCTCCGCTTCTTCAGAGAGTCGTGCAAGTTTGGCTTGCACATCCTGCTGCTTGTGAGAAAGGAGACAGATGTCATCTGGGAAGTCAAGGTCCTCAAGCTGTTTGGTATGAGTCCATTGAATGCCCATATTGTTGTCCTTGGTAATTCTTCTCATGGTCCAATCTATGACCATCAAGAAGATAAGGGGCAAAAGCATGCAGCCTTGCTTCACTCCGGTCTTCACTGTGAAGGGAGCCGTCAGTTTCCGATTATGGATGACCTGGCAGGTAAAGTCTTCGTATAACCGCTGGATGATGTTGATGAGCTTCGGGGGAATCCCGTAATGCTGCATCAATCTCCAGATGATGTTCCTGTCTACACTGTCAAATGCCTTCTCGAAATCCACGAAAGTCATATAGAGGGGGGACTGCCATTCGACGGACTGTTCGATGATGATTCTTAGGGTGACGATATGGTCGGTGCATGATCTGTGCTGACAAAACCCTGCTTGTTCTATTCTCAGCTTCTTGTCCAAGGCCTCCTTCAGTCTTTCTAAGATTACTCTGGTCAGGATTTTCCTGGGAGCGGATAGAAGCATGATTCCTCGCCAGTTGCTGCATTGGGATAAGTCATCTTTCTTGGGTAGCTTCACTAGGTAGCCTAGTTTCCAGTCTGTCGGGACTTGTTCCTGTTCCCAGATCTTCTGCAGGAGGGGTTGTAGCATCTCCACTGACATTTCTGGGTCTGCCTTGAGTGCCTCAAGGGGAATACCGTCTGGACCTGCAGCCTTACCATTTTTCATGGTCTTGATGACTTTGATGATCTCAACTTTGGTAGGTGGGCCCATGTTCACCTGAAGCAGTTCGGTGGCTGGTGGTATGTCCGGAACAGTTGGTGGAGACGGTCGGTTCAGGATTTCTTCGAAATGCTCTGCCCATCGTGCTCTCTGCCCTGCATCACTTGTTATTGTCTTGCCAGTCTTGTCCTTCACTGGCTTGCTAGGGTTGTAATTCTTTCCCGATAGAGTTCTTGTTATTTCATATAGCCTCTTCATGTTCCCCTGCCCAGCTGCTGTTTCTGCTTCTTCGGTCATATCGTGAATGAACCGTCTCTTGTCATATCTTGTGCTCTTCTTGACTTGACGGTTAATTTCCCAGTACTGCGTTCGAAGTTCTTCTTTCTCCTGTTGATCTTGGCACTGGCTGATCTTCTGTTTCAAATCTCTTCTCTGTTGTATCTTGGCCCATGTCTCTTGTGTTAACCATTCCTTGTTTATTACCTAACTTTAATTGTGTGTGTGTGTGTGTGTGTGTGTGTGTATGAACATTTACAACTATATGTTAAATTGCTGTTATTTATTAACACTTCTTGTTTACTGACCAAACTTGAATTATTGTTTAATAGCTATTAATAGCTAAATGTTAGACTCCTAGATATTTTCTTGGATTTTTTACCCTTGTGAACTTTTAGCTTAATTACTATTCTTTCCTAATTGAACTACTCTTCATGGTATGTTGCTTCAGTCTTAAGTATTCTTCTCTTCTTTTTTATTTGGAGCCTTTTTGATTAAATTTTCATTATATCTGGCAAATATATTCTTACCAACCATTACTAGGTATACTCTATCTCTGGCCAGGTATCTGTCATCCTTTTATTTGGTACAGTATTTTCAGATGTGGGTAGTTGTCATCTGTTTTGATGTATTAAAAAACCTCTCTGGAATTCCATGTAAACTGGAATGACCTCCAGGAATCGATGCAAAGTAAAAGGAACAGAACCTGGGGAACATCACACACAGAGAAGGATACACTGTGGTACAATCCAGTGTAATGGACTTCTTTACTAACAGCAATGCAATGATTCAGGACAATTCTGAGGGACTTATGAGAAAGAATGCTATCCACATCCAGAGAAAGAACTGTGGGAGGAGAAACACAGAAGAAAAACAATTGCTTGATCACATGGGTTGATGGGGAAATGACTGAGGATACTGACTCTAAATGAGCACCCCAATGCAAATATCAATAATATGGAAATAGGTCTTGATCAATGACACATGTAAAACCCAGGGGAATTGAGCATTGGCTAGAGGAGGGAGGTGGGGTGAGGGGAGGGAAAGAACACAAATCTTGTAATCATTGAAAAATATTCTAAATTAATCAATTAAATAAATTTTTCAAAAAAAAAAAAAAAGAACCTCTCTGCTATATCTTAGATGAATGCCCTGGAAAAACAATGGACTCCTCTACTCTAGTTATCAGATTTATAAGTAGCTGGCAGTGGGTATCCCAGAGCAGAGGATACCAACTAATACTACTACTCTTCCCTTATCTTTTCGTATACTCTTTCCAACTCAGAGTTTCTGTGACTCTCTCCTTCCATTCTTTGAAGGAAAAGCAGCTGTTTTCTCAGAGCATTCAGCCTCCATCTCTAGAGAAAATTTCCACTTTCCAAAATCCACAAGAGAAAAGACTCTTCTTCTCCCTTCATATACATGCTCTCTTAATTGAAGTTTCACTTCCCTTTCTTTTAGGAATATGACATTGTCTCTAATAACCTGAGGTGTAGTTCCTCACATTCCCTCACATTCCCTTGCACAAGGGGAATCATCCTACACTTGGAACATAGATCATAGTCTCAACAATGGCAGAAATACAAATATTATACACTTAATGCAAGTCATTACACAATTCCTCAACTATCCTCACTACTTGAAAATTTCACCCTTGACTTTGGTTTGCTTTGGATTAGGGAAAGTACGCTATTTCTTTTCACTTCATCTTTAAATGATTAAAATTTTTAAATGATTTAAAATTTTCAGTTATCTCCCCTTAATAACCAAACAACTTCACTCAACTTCCTGCTTTTTTAATCTGAACAACTATTCAATTTTCTTTCCTTAAATCAGCTTTCTAGTTCTGTTTAACCCATCCAGTAATGTAATCTACCATGCAGTTTTTAAACTTACCTTTTGAAAAATATTAATCTTGTCTTGCATTTTCCATTTTTTAAGCACCTACTCTAGGATTACACCCCAACTGTAATTCACACTGGTCGACAAGTCAACACTATTTTTTCCCCTCATTTAACTGTCTTCATGAAAAACTCACATGTTTCTAATTTTTGCCTGAGCACTGAAGTTTAGTACACTTGCAGAGTCCTGATGAAGTCTTTTCTCATTGTCTACAGTTGTCTTCAGTTCCCTATACAAATGCTGCCATCAGCAAATTGCTGTTCCAAGGAAAATGAAATCTATTACTAAAGGTGAAGTACCAACTTTCAAACCCTTCAAAGTCATGTAGTTATGTGGAAGAGGAGAGTTAGTTAGTTAGATGCATAACATGATAAATATTTCCTCTCCGTTCAAATTATTCCCTTTCAAGAATCTTATTGGAGGTATACCACCAATAGGACGCTATACCTAGAACTGACTTGTTTTATACAAACCCCAGAAGAAATTATAGATTCTCTTTAACCAAGGCAATACTCCTTCTGTGTATAATACTTTGTTTTCACTTAATTTGTATTGTGTAATCTTAACTGATTTATTGATTCAATAGAAATGTCTTATTATTATCCACACCTAATTTACCTCCTTGATTAGTTGATTCAGTAATTTGAAGAGGAATAGGTATCAGGTAAAGATAAAAGTTTCAAGACAGAACATAGAGTATCTTGTTAATTATATTATTTGAGCTTAAGGAAATACTGAACATCCCTCTTATACCTTCTTCCTTGTTCCCCTTTTGGTCTTAAATCTTTTTTATTTGTCTTCCTTTTTATATTCTCCTTAGTTATTCTTAATCTTTTCTCCCAGGATGTAATCTGAATCAGTATCTAGACCTGAACATTATTCTCAATTTCTCCTAAAAATCTCAAATTTTTCCACCCCAATTTCAATCTCTGAACTATTTTACTAGTCCTAATTCCTTCAAATTACATTACATCCATGATTTCCTTCCTCTTCTTGTCTTGACTACTTATCTTTTCTTCATTCCTACTTTTATAATCTTCTCCAAAAGAAGCCACATTATAAAGTAATATTTATTATAATAAGTAGCTTTTTGGGAAGGATAATTGGAAGAAATCTTTCCAGAAATCAAGGTGATATAAAAGTTAAGTATAACAACAGATATAACATATCAACATTTTAAAAAAGAATGTTACGATATAGTTTTAGATTTGACCCTAATTTCTCCATTATTGAAGAACCTCATGAACTAGACTGTTTTCAGTAAAAATAATCATTCTAGAGGGGGGAAAAGGAAGATACTTGAAAGTAGTTAAAAGCAACAGTCTGGAAATAAAAATGGAAAGATTGGGCAAGATATTAAAAACAAAGCAACCACAACAACCTCCCAAGTAGTAACAAGGATTGGGCAAGAGAAGAGGGGCCTGAGTCACCATCAATGAGGAGATTCAATGATGGTTTAAAAACTGGATAAAACCATTCTGGCCTGACTACAAATGAAGCCTGCTTGAGGTTGGATGATATGAAATGGTTTTTCCAATCCCCATCCAGTTTATTTTTATCTTGCTCATGAAAAGTAAAATAATTCACATGACAACTTGATTGGGACCTTATGAGCATCATTTCCATTGTGCAAGACTGGAATGTTAGAGACAGGAAACTTTTGCCAGTGGAGACAGAAGATAGCCAGTATGAATGAAGTTCATAATATGAGCTATATAGAAGCCCAAAGTCAGGTTAAAATAGTGCATTGCTACAATCCTTACAGCCAATAGATCTTTGGATTTTGCCACTTATAAATATACTAATCATTGTTTACATTTTTTTGTCCTTTACAGTTTGCAAATATCTTTTCCCACAAAAAAAAAAACTCATGAGGTTCCTCCTTTTTTAGAAATAAGGGCCTGGAAATACAGAGATGTTTTAAGTGAATTATCTAAGACCATATAGGTTGTTAAGTGTCAGGAACTGAACCCAGATCTTCTGACTCCAAGTCCATTATATATTCAATTTTTAAAGTAAGATGTAGCTGAAACATTAGCATTTTTATCTCTAAACTCAGTTCTAGTAGTATTTTCTTTTGCATTGCGATAATCATTTTGTAAACTACTTTTTGGCTTTCACATTTGGTTTTTTTTTTATTACTATCAGTTCCTGTAAGTCCTCCCATGTTTCTGTGAAATTCTTACATTCACCATATTTGTGATATTGAATCATATTCAAACATCATTGTTTGCTTAGACATTTGTCAGTTAATAGGTACTTACTTTTTCCTACATGAAGATATATATATCCTTTTATTTCTGTCTTTGATCTACTTGTATGTTCCCAGTACTGAGACCTTTGGATCAAATATTATAAACAGTTTAGTGATCCAAAACAATGCATTAGAGACTTACACTATTTAAAATCTGGAACTCTTACCCTAGTGTCCACTCTAGTCTGATTGGTAGGTGACAGCCATTCAGGAGCCAAATATATAAGATGGCTCCAACCATGCACTGGACTTTGGCCATCTTCTTGACATTCATCCAGTCATGGTAAGATACATATCCCTCATTCACTCATTACCTGCACATGCCAACTTCCTCTACCCCCACATGCTTCCCTACTCTGGAATCAAATTAATACTCGAACCCTTGATTTTTAAACTATTCCTTTTTTTTTATCTTTGTGATTAACCACTTTAGCCCGTTAATATGAAACTGATGTGTGTCTATGTTCTTTCAATCTCCATTTACATTCTTGTGACTTTCCAAACCAAAATAGTCCTTCCTAGATTTTCTTTCTTTTTTTAAATATAAGCTTCTTGAGGGAAAAGATTATCTTCTTTTTGAATGTGTATCCCCATTGCTTACCACAGTTCTTTACATAAAGGAAATACATAATAAATGCTTTTTTACTGAAAATGGCCACATTATGTTCCAAGGCAGTTGGACCAATTCGTAGTTCTACCAATAGTATATGCATATCAGAAATAAATTTATAAGCAATGAACAATCTTGGTTCTGAAAGATGATGAAAAATATCTCCCCCCTTTCAAAGATATGGGAAACTAAACATATAGAATGATATGTGCTTTTTCAGTGGCTATGTTGCCTGATTTTTCAGTTTCTCTTCCTACTCTCCCTATTTTTGCTGAAAATGCACCATCATCATTCCTATCACCCCAGTTCACAAAATTAGACTCATCTTTATCTCTTTATTCTCCTTAATTTCCTCATATCCAATAAATTTCCAAGTTATAAGGCAGGAATGAGATATATTGGGAGTCACTGTGGTTTAAACACACAAAATACATTAATAAGTATTTGATAGGAGTGGGGAAAGGGAAAAACCTATTTTATTTTTTTTTACCATTTAGACTGATTTAACTCCAGATAGCAGTTAAAATTTACTTTACCTTATTACTCCTCTTTATACATTTTATGTTCTAACAAAGCAGCCCTATTTGCAATTTTATTTTTCCCCAAAAATCATTTTCATCCCTTTGCTCAGATTCCCTATTTCTACAAAATTATTCTTTCTTACCTACACCTCTTGGAATCATAGATTCCTTCAAAGTTTATCTCATATCACTTTCTAATTGACACCATTCCTACTATGAGCTTTCTCTTAAATTACCTTGCATTGATTTTGTATGTACTTTGTATTTACTAATATGGGTACATTTTTGTTCTTCTGACAGAACATAAGATAATTTAAGAGGAGCCTGGTTACAATATATTATCATGCAATTGGCCAAAAATAACTAATAGTAACCGCTATTTCAGCTATCATTGGGTTTCAGACTTGGAGTTTTGGCCTAACTGAAACTTTGTGTATGATAGGCCATCAGTGGAAACCTAAATCTAAAGTTTTGATTTCTCAATGTACACTTACAGAAGAACTTGGAAAAGGAATTTGACATTTCCAAATCCCACCATTCTATGTCTCAATTGGATGGCAATTAGAAGGTGAGAACAAGTATCAAGGATTATGAAAATATTACCTCTTAGCAGTCCCCAGAAACAGACTTTGCCATTTTGGAAGAGTTCATTATCCTACTGGCACATTTGTGTTTGTTTGAGGTTTGTGTGTAGTTGGTCATCCTTTTAAAAAGCCCCATTCATTAAGGAGCCTATAACTCTAAAATACAGATTCAAGAAATTAAAGGGGGAATTTTTTTTATAACAATTTCATGCATATTTAGACTACAGCATCCTACTTCCAGGAACTCAAAGTGTTTTCATTAGAAAGAACTCAGAGCATGTTTGTGATTTTAGTGGGTAGGACTCAGTAGTTCTTTATTTCATATATGAAGTCACAGCACCAAGATTACTGGATAGCAAAACACAATATTTAAGTTGACTCTGGATTCATTTCCTTCTCTGTACTGGATACTTTGACTGTGGGTGCTCTTTCTTGGTAGTCATAATGTGAATTAGTAATAAATGAACAGAATTTCTTAAACATTAAGAGCAATTACAAAGCACTGGGCTTACTAAACATTTATCATTTATTAATAATTTTTTGTCTACCTTCCCCAGATCATTCAACTAAGCTATAGAATTCAGATGATGTAGGTGTCTAAAAACATTATCAAGCCTGTGCATCAGTTCCCTCATCTGTTAAATGAGAGGACTGGTCTAGATGACATCTAAGGTCTGTAAAATTTAAATTAATATCAATAACTCCAAGAATTATATTTTATAAGGTTTATTATTAATCACTTGAAATAGAAGAAATAAAAGAACAAAAGTATTACAGCCCAAGCAAAAACACATTGGTTAAATTCTCTTACCTGTCTCTCACCCAACCTTCACAACCACCTTCCCGGGAAAAGAGATAGAGGAGCTACACAAAACTTATATCTTCCCTACATTAGTACATTAGCATAAATACACAAATGGGATGCTGAGAAAGAGAGTCCAAGAGCAAATTCTAATTACAGGTCCCTTCTAGTTTTAATACTGATAGTAATTGATCTCTTTATGGGACACTACTTGAATAATGATGATAAATCCAAATCTGTCCTTAGACAAACCAAAGCAATAAGACAATTCAGTTCACATACTTTTTTACCCTTTGACACAAGAAATATCCTTGCTTTTCACTATTCCCATTAATAGATAAGTTGGCACAAAACAACAAAAAATAAAAATTCATTTGAGCATAACAGTAGTAGTAGTAATAACATTTATATAGTGTCTACTATGTGATAGGCAGTCTGCTAAACAGTTTACAAATATTATCTCATTTGATCCTCACAATATCCCTGGCATTTAGGTACTCTTATTATTATATCTTATAGATGAGGAAACTTAAATAAGCAGAGGTTAAGCCACATGCCAGGGTCACAAAATCTATATGTAAAATGCTGAATTTGAGCATAGATCTTCCTGACCCCAGGCTCAGTGATGTATCCATTATTTTCCCTACTAGCTAAGTTAAGGTTCATTCATTATGCAAAACACTACAGATGCATTGAGATTTTTTTTCTTTTTTTATATAGAACAGACACTTCTAGACAACCTGATCTGCTTCTTATTCTCTATAAATTGCATTACCATCACCCTACTTTGTACCATGGAATAGGAGTCTCTCCAGGCCTAAAATGTTTCTCCTTCCCTCTGACCCTTGGAATCCCTAGTTCCCTTCCAAGCTCAGTTTATGTAAGGCTAAATACAAGGCTGTATAAATCAGTGATACAGTGATACAGATGATAAATCTGTATAAATCAAAAACCTTTTGAGCTTGGTGTGTCAAAATTTGCCCCCAAACTGAGCATAACTTGGGTGGTGTCTCAGTTCAAGGAAAAAACATAATTTGTGATATTTATAGTTTAAATAACAAAAAATTATGATTGTAATATATAACTGTATTTAATAAACCAAAAACTAATTATTTAACTTACTTGCTTAGTGACATCTTTGTTCATCTGTCAGTCAGTTTCTTTTGTTGGCCTTGATATTATTTAACTTGTGTGGGATGCTGTGGACTAAGATAAGTGAGGAGGAGGGGGAATGTAATATAGAATATAACAGTTCCCCCAGTTCTATGTCAATCCACATAAATCAATAAAGGAATACAAACGGGCAGTGAGACTTTACAACCCAACTTTTGAGGATGTGGAATTGCTACTTTCAGAATTGTTCACCCCTAGTGAAAAGGCAAAATTTATTTCCTAATCTAGAGGTAACCCCAATCTTGCCTTGTGGTCAGACACCATCAGGACTTAGAGCTATCCTCACATGCTAATATGACTTATCTTCGAAGATGCAGGGAGGATTTAGCAGAAGCAATGAGGCTACATGCAAGAAGATCTAATGCATGGGGGTCCTTTGAAAAATTAAGGCAGTGGGAGGAGGAAAACCCAAGTGTTTATCTGGACAGGCTATTAGAGGCAGGTGAAACTATCCTGGGTTTTAGGGACATGACAGCTGAGGACAACATCCAGCATGCCAGGAGGCAATTTGTTAAGGGTAGTCTGAATCACATCCAGGCATATTTCAAGTTGCATTGCCCACAATGGGAGACCATGCCTATTGAGGAGTTAAGGAAAACAGCTGCATATGTCCATGAATGTAGAGATAGTGAACCAAAGCAATCAAAGACCTCTGAAAAGGATAGGGAGATTGCAGAGCTGAAGAGGCAACTGAAAGAAGCTCAGAAGGCCAAGGAAATAGAGGAGATTAAAAATATGGCTCTGATGTCCAGCAATCAGAGGAGCCAGAGCAGGCCTAGGCAATCTTCTAGCAGTACAAACAACTCGGTCAAGTGGTGTATCTTATGCTCAAAACTTGGACACGTAGTTCGAGAATGTAGGTTCAAGTCCCAAAGAAATTTTGGGAATAGGGGCAATAATAACAACAGGAGAAACACCTACTACAATTCGAGATACAACAACAACAATAATAGCAACAACAACAGGGACAACAACAGATATAGTGACAAAGTAAAGGCCAGATGTTGTAACCATAACTGTGCCAAATTTAGTAATTCCCCTAAGTTATCAAAAATGGAGGAATACCTGTCCCAAGGAGCCAGACCTTGTACCTTATGAACCGAGAAAGCAGCCTTAGTTGTTGCAAGAACAGATAAGGGCAATGACAATGATGTGGCAGAGGAATGTGGGAAAGACACAAAGGGTGCAGAAGAAATTGTGAATTATGGGTTGATGGATGTAAGACGAAGTTACAAAGAAATGATTGAGGAGGAGTTGCAAATGGAGTAGGATATAACAGAAATAAATGAGAGAATTTATGGGAAGGGAAACAGTGATGTGGGGAACACTGAAAGGGAACCAGTCACATCTTCAGAAGCTCTTGATACAAGCTTAAAGAAAGTAGCATTCATTGATTCTCACTATGAGGGCAAAGAAGTATCATTCTGTAGTAAGACTGTAGATCATTTACATCAATCTGTAGTACAGCAAGGCCAAGCAACAAGGGCAATGGTTTTAGACAGGTGTTCTTATGGGGATCTCTTAGAAACAGACATTGTCAACAAGGGAGATGGGCTCCTGCAGACCATTGAGAAGGAAAGTGCTAAATTCTCAGACACAGACACAACCTCTTCTCTATCACCAACTAGTGAAGCTAGAAGAGAAAGTGGAAAGTCTAGTTGCTCCACTACTAAAGGAACTTTAAAGCTGGGTCCTTGAGCTAGGGAATTTGTATGAAGCCTACTTCAGGGTCAGGTGCATAAAGATGTAGCACACTTTCAAACCTGTGATACTCCAGAGAGAAGTGCCTTTGGAGTAGATTCTGAGTTAATGCATTTAAAGGAATTCAATTCCATAAATGTCAGTAGCCAAGAGAGAAACAAAATGACACAAATAGGAACAGAGAAAGAATCTACAAAACTGACTTTGTTTTCTATAAAGAGTACATCTGCAGTTAAGTTTCCTGTTACTGACAGAGTCTAGGGATCAAATACAAGAAGAAGGCATAGACTTACAGGATTGGGATGTGGTCATGAGCCAAAAATATATTCCCAATTCTGAAGAATTTTCTTTAATGCAGAGGAATACCTCTCCTGAATCTAACTTTGCACAAGTCAAGCAAAGCGTATTCAGTAAAGAGAAGGTCACTCTACCTTACTCATGGTCTGGGAAAACTGAGATACACTTTGACACTGATAGGCCCATGAATGGTCTAGGGATGCCAATTAAAGCACAGGCAGTCCAAGAAGCCACTTTTGAAGGAGACTTACCATCACTACACTCACAGAATCCTGCGCCAGCACAGACAGAGGTCCTAGAACAAGATCAATGGGATTTGGGAGACATTGAGATAGAAACACCTTTGGTACCTGTTGATCAGATAGCTAAAGACAGGGAACCCTTGGTTATGGTGACAATAGGGGATCAAATCTATCCTGCTCTTATTGAAACTGGAACAACCCGATCTGTGTTGAAATCTGCACCAGAAAATTGTGCACTATTGGGGTCTGTGAGAGTAAAAGGAGCCACTGGGCAAATGGAGTTGGTACCCAAGCTAAAATCTAAGATGGTGAAAATAGGTCCAGTGACTTTAGATCTTTCCTTTTTGTTGATGCCCGAATGCCCATCCAACCTCCTGGGGAGGGATGTTTGTTGTAAATTAGGTGCCACTATCCAGTCTGATAATTCAGGCCAGATATTCCTACACTTACCCAAACAGTCACTCAAGCACCATCCCTTGCTATTCCTAGGACAAGTGGAGGGTGATGAGGAGGAACAACATATGGGGAGTATCTTTGAAATACTGGAAGATATCCCAGAGGCAGTTTGGGCTAAGCATTCAACCAATGTGGGAATTTTAAAATCTGCGACACCTGTAAAATCTAGGTGAAAGAGGGCAGTCCACCTAGAATCCCTCAGTATAGGTTGAGCAAAGAGGCCACAGAGGGTATCAGGCCCATTATCCAAAGTCTCCTGGAACAAGGCATTTTGGTCTATACTATATCCAAGTACAACACACCTATTATGCTCATTAAAAAGCCAAAGAAAGATCCAAATGGCAAAACACAATGGCATTTTGTGTAGGATCTTAGAGCAGTAAACAACTTTGTTAAGAAGGGACATGCAGTGGTACCTAGCCCAGCAAATATCATCACCAAAATTCCAAGTGATGCAGCCTGGTTCATGGTCGTGGACCTGTGCTGTGCATATTTTACTTTACCCCTGCAGGAGTCCAGTCAGAAGATTTCTGCATTTTCCTGGGAGGGTAAACAACCTATTGGACCCAAATTCCACAGGGTTTTTCAGAAAGTGTAAATATCGTTTGCCAGATCCTGCAAAGAGATCTTGAGTCAATCATATTCACAGAGAGTAAACTAGTGCATTATGTCGATAACCTTTTGCTAACGTCACCAAATGCTCAAGTGTGTCAAAGGGACAGCAAATATCTGTTACAAGAGCTATGCAAAAGAGGACACAAGATTTCCAGAGCCAAGCTACAGTGGGTTTTGCCACAAGTTGAGTACCTTGGCTTCGTGTTGGAGAAGGGTACAAGACAGATTTCCCAAAAGAGAGTTGCACATATACAGAAGCTGTGTATGCCTAAGACCAAGAAGCAACTCCGTGTAATATTAGGAATCACGGGTTACTGTAGGCAGTGGATACCTGGTTATATACTCTGATC
This sequence comes from Gracilinanus agilis, assembly GCF_016433145.1. Classification (NCBI taxonomy): domain Eukaryota; kingdom Metazoa; phylum Chordata; class Mammalia; order Didelphimorphia; family Didelphidae; genus Gracilinanus; species Gracilinanus agilis. Next base: position 218,080,514 of record NC_058133.1, read on the forward strand.
TCAAAACCTCTGACAGACTTGACGAGGAACACTGTCTCAGAACCTTTAAAACTGACACGGGAGCACAAGCATGCTATAGAAAAACTGAAAACAGCAGTGTTGTCCAGTCCTGCACTTGGTATACCTGACCATGCAAAACCGTATCACCTGTTTGTGCATTAAGACAAGGGAACAGCCAGTGCAGTGTTGATGCAAACTCTTGGGGATCAGTTCAGACCAACAGCCTACTATAGCTCCCAGCTAGATGTTGTGGCTAGGAGGATGCCACCATGTATGAGAGCAATTGCAGTTGATGCCCTAATGGTTAAAAAATCTTCAGATCTGGTTTCAGGATGCAGGATTATGCTGTACTCACCTCATCAAATAGATACCATCTTGAAAAACAGCAACCTGCAAGCTTTTACATCCCAACGTTCATCCCAATATCAAATTGTGTTGCTGGGCAATGAGAACCTAATTTTCCATCATTGTAAGGAGATCAACCCAGCCACACTGATGCCCGACTTACCATTAGAAGGGAAACCCATCCATAGCTGTGCAAATGCCTTAGAAATAGTTCAGAAAACTAGAGATGATAACCTGACCGATATCCCTTTGTTCTCTCCAGAGCTGACATTGTTTAGTGATGGTTCTGCATTTGTTGTAGATAGGGAATGGTTTACAAGTGCAACTGTAGTGACTTAAGATGAGACTTTATGGTATGCAGCTCTACCAAAGTCCATGAGTGCTCAAGGTGCCAAAATCCTGAGTCTCACCAGAGCTCTAGAAATTGGTTAGGGTAAAAGGTTAAACATTTTTACCAATAGCAAACATGCTTTGAATGTACTCCATTGTACAGGCCAAATCTGGAGATATCAGGGATATATAACTGCTGTGGGAAGGAAATAGCTTATGGGAGCGTCATAAACCAACTCCTGCAAGCTATCTAGTTACCCAAGAAGTGGCAGTGATGCATTGCCGATCACATCAAAAGGTGTGGATGGAATCTCTTTAGGAAACAGAAGGGCATATATAACAGCCAAATATGGTGCCCAATTTGGTCCCATCCATGTGCTAACCTTCTCCTTGGCGGATGAAGCAGATCTAAAACAGGCATACTCCCCAAGGGAAGTGAAGCACTGGGTAGAAAATCTAGGGACCAAATTAGTGAGAGTTGTATGGTTTTCTAGTGCAGACAAACCCATTCTTCCAAGATCTTTATATAATAAATACCCTAAGCAATGCATTGCATGCCAAAGACCACTATGGGACCCAATCCCTGGTGGATGGCATTCAAAGACACTGGAAGGCTCCTGGCATATCCATTTGTGCAATTAGAACATGCCAGAAATTCAAGGTTTGCTTGCAGTACAACCAGGGCTTGACCAGAATTAAGGGACTAGGAGGCAGACAATTGGCATATACCTCATTTGAGTGTTTGCAGATTGATTTTATATCGATGCCCAATTGTCAAGGATACAAGTATGCCCTAGTCATTGTTGACAGGTTGACTTGATGGTCAGAAGTGTTCCCTGCAAAGAAAAACAACGCAGCCTTTGTGATGAAGACACTTCTGAGAGAGATAGTTCCGAGATTTTCTGTACCAGCTAGAATTGATTCGGACCATGGATCACACTTTTCCCAAAACATCTTGCATGAGATTTATAAGACCTTGGGGATAAAGAGAAGCTTACATTCAGTCTATCACCCCTCATCCTCAGGGCAAATTTAGGTCTGCAATAAGAGAATTAAAACTCTGATTGGAAAAGTGTGTTCTGAAAGCCATCTGAAATGGGTACAAGCACTCCCCATTGTTCTCTTTTATTTAAGAAGTCAACCCTGTAGTGACACACAATTGTCACCATATGAACTTCTGTATAGTCACACTCCATGGCATAGTTCATCCCAGAAGTCAGCTCTCTTATCACAAATTGGAGCTGAATGTCAGCTATATAGATATATACAAGCTTTAAAAAAAAGATTGGATGAATTGCACAAACTTGGCTTGTTAACCCAAAGAGTTCCTTTAGACTTTAGTTTACATCAGCTTAAACCAGGAGATATGGTCTACAAAAGGAACTTTGCAAGAAAATCCGTTCTAGACCCTAAATGGTTTGGGCCTTCATGTGTAAAAGTTGAGAACGGAGACCCCTGGTTCCATATCACACATGTGAAGCCTGTAAAAAAAACATGCTGTACATGAAGAACACCATGAATAACCAACTGACTTAAAGCAACATGAAACAAATGCATGGCCAGATCCACAGCAAACAGAATGTACTGTTGAAGAAGAATCAACTGCTTGAAAATTCAAAAAAAAAAAAAGACCAAAAAAAAACTGCAAAATATTTTGCAACACAAAAACAACACAATGGAAGTTAACACACAGTTATATCACATCAACTATTGTTCCTGATTAAGAAAGGGACAAGCCAACCACCCGGCAAAATGATAGACAACAGACAAGTATGCATGAGGTACAGATGAAGAAATGAAGAACACAGAAGCTACAAGCTGCAGCAATTCACAGCAGAGGCAGCACAATGGAATGGAAAATCAAGAGAGTTTTGTAATCTTTATTAAGTACTGTGCAGGAAGAGGACTGGAAGGAAGAAATACGTAAGGCTATAATATCATGTCATAAACACACATTACGCAAATGAGACATCACATGGTAGTTTGCATGCCACATCAGATAGGCTACACAAGGAGAATTGTGGTTCTCCAGTGTGCCCAGAAGACCCATGCAGTAAGGGCTAAGTATGTGCATGCATCAGTACTCCTTATTAGCTCATTGGACACAGCACAAAACTGATTGTTCACCTCTTGATGTAGACCTCATGTAGATAAATGAGAGTCTCTTTTATATATATGTATTATATGTACACATTACATGTGAATAGCTGTATATAATGGAAGGGTATCCTAGGATCTCTAGCATATCAAAAGATCCATTGTTTGTTTTTTTGATTTGATAGACATCAAGGGAACTTCCACGTGTAAATAGGCATTGTGGATAGCCTGTATTATGATTACTATCACATAGTATAGAATTACTAATAGCTTAGGGAGAGGTAGCTTTAGGGATCTTTGAAATATAGAGTTAGTCAGGGAGAGTCACTGTAGTCTATAAGAATAAGTAATGTATATAGGTTGGTACACACTTAAAACTAACAAAATAATATACTAACAATTTAGAACTTAGAAGTATTAATACATTAACATGGCTTAAGTAAGGTACTAACATGAAAACTTAGAGATAAATGTATAGACAATTCTATAACACTTTGCTTATAGAGTTTTACCATGTTCCTTTTGTTGTGAGTTAGGAACAAGTTAAGAAGCACTAGTTTTTTGCAATTTTACTTTTGAATGTGTTTCACAGATATTTACATTGCATGCTTTAGGGATAGTGATTGCAACTTATAATTGTTGCAGATTTGGTTTTCTGCTTGTGATACTCTGTTACATTCGTTGTTATGCTTGTACTTTATACCAAAAACCCATGTTTTTCCTTTGTGTACTTTCTTTTTTCCCTCCTTAGATATGGGTAGTTAGTAAAATAAGCCATAGCAATAGCAAGACTATTAAGGTGTTAGGAATAAGACATTATTTAGGAAGTTGCTTAGTTATAGCATAGAGGGGGTAAACTGTGCTGAAATATCTTAAGCCTGCAGAATTTTCAGTGGAAATTTCTACTAGAAAAGGGGGGAATACTGTAATATAGAAAATGGCAGGATGGAATTCCTGCAGGATACAGGGTCAAGCCTCACCCAGAATTCCAGGGGACCCCCGCTGGAGAACATTGGGTGAGGGGAAAGTTGGTAGGGAGTTAAACAGTTGACTCCAAGGGAGTTGAGGTAAGCAGGTTTCTGTGCTCACTGTTCCTGGTTTGGGGTTTGCCTGGGAGGTCATAGTAGCAAAATCCATTGTGGTTTCTACTCAGGAGTTTGCCTGTCTAGTGGAATTAGACCTTCATTGCAATAACATTTTATTATTCATTTAGTTATTTAGATATTAAGAGTAATTACTTTTAGCTTTGAGGACAAGTTAGCTAAAGGTCGGCCACTTCCTATTTGGGGGGAGGGGCAGTTTCTACCTAACTGATCAGGATTTCCCAGTTTATCCAAATCCTTGATACCCCTTTCCTACCTTCCCCTTCCTTCTTTTATCAGTATAAGCTTTATCTTTAGTAGCAGTGCCTGGGTATTATTTGGGGATACTCACTGTAGCCATTAAGCTTGGTTCCTGTCAGTTGCCAGCCTAAGAAGTCAGATCCTTCTCAGTCCTTAACATCAAGAGATCAAGCTTCTCCTTTGCCCCTCAATCAGACCTGTGGGGAATATAAATTTGAGAAAGGGAATATCATTAGAGATTAGCTTAACTGGGTCTTTTCAGAAGTCTTTGCTTTGTCTCCATTTCCAACTGAAAACCAACAGCTTGGGGGGAGGAGTTTGAGAGCTATGAGTACCTTACCCCCTCCCTACTCACTCAAGCCTGTCATTGGGGGAGAAGTGAGTCTTGCAGGCACTTCGCCCTGGCCAGACCATCAGCTTCTCTATATCCCTGTTATTACAAACATAACAGGGAATTCTTTAGCTAACCTACCTATTAGTGACTTTTTTGTTGCTGAATTTCATTGGCTAATGAAAATTCATTTAGCCGCTAAATCTGCAATTGAAGGTTGGTATTTTGTATACTTCGAGACCAAGTGCATGTGGCCACGTGTCATTAAAAATGGCTATGTGTGTCAGTGCTGACACACGTGTCATAGGTTCACCATCAGGAATTTTGAACCTTGGACTCCATCTCCCATAAGTCTCTTAGTATTTCCCAAAATTTCCTTTAATCTTTCCTGCGCCTCCATGTTTGCATGGTCATGTTATTGTTTTATGAGTTCTATAGCTCCTTGCTCTTTCTCTCTTCTTCATGAGCATGACTGAAATTAGTTTAGAACCTTTACACTCTAGTTTTTTGTTAGTTTATTGTTAATAAAACTTTATAAAATATAATATTTAGTTCTTGGATATTAATTTTAAAATCCACAAATCTCTACCCTGCCACTGACAAGGTGTTAGTGCTCTTTCCAACCTTATATTATGTAAAGATAGGAGTAAAATGAGTAGGTCAATCAATCATCCCTCCTTGTTTTAAGTAACTAAAAGATTCTCTAGTCTTAATACATTTATCAGGCGAATACACGACCAGAAAATCAATCAAAGGCATTAAAATAAGCATTTCAAACCCTATGGGTTATACTCTTTTCTAAAATATAAAGCGAGTTAGTAATCCAGTTTTATTCCAGTGTCTAGCTAGTACAGGAAAGAAGAGAGAACAGTCTACTTAAGCCATTAAAAGGAAATTACTGATTTATGCAAAAGAGAAACTCTGACTTATCTCTTCCTCTGAGTATAAGGAAAATTTTTTGATATTTGGAAGGTCAAAAGATTTAGAATTCTTGCTGGCATCCTAATGGTGTCCCAAACATCATAGTGACTTCAACAAATTAGGCACACTGAGTAAAAGCAGCTTCAGTTCTCTACAAGGAGCCCAGAAGAGGCTATGCAATGTCCTACAGGGACTTTGTGACGGACACAATGAAAAAGGCTTCCAATAATCAGAAGCTTTAAACTTATTCCTTTGCCATATGAGCACTAAAGTTTCAGTCTGCTTCCCCTGGAATACATAAGTATTTCTGAGACAATATGTCCCAGACTCTGGAGTGTTTATACTACCTCAGTAAATATCCTCTTTTTTAAAAGCTAATTAAAGGTTAGCTCTTTAACACAATAGGTAGAGCAACAGGTCTGGAATTCATAAGAGCTGGTTTCAAATCTGCCCCCACACACTTCCTAGCTGTGTCACCTTGGGAAAACCACTTAACCAGGGTTGCCTATCCTTTGCCTTTTTTGTGCCTTCATACTGATACTGAGATAGAAAGTAAGGGTTTACAATAAAATAAAAGCTAATTAAGCCTTGCTGGAAGATATCAACAGAAAATAGTGATTGGGAAGCACTCTTTTAAGAGTTTATGTGCTATAACATTGGAAAGATACTGCCCTACAAAATTTAACTCCAGAATCCTAAGAAATGCAATGGACAGGGGCAGCTGGGTCACTCAATGGATTAAGAGTCAGGCCTAGAGACAGGAGGTCCTAGGTTCAAATCTGGCCTCAGACACTTCCCAGCTGTGTGACCCTGGGCAAATCACTTGACCCCCATTGCCCACCCTTACCACTCTTCCACCAAGGAGCCAATACACAGAAGTTAAGGGTTTAAAAAAAATTAAAAAAATAAACAAACAAACAAACAAAAAAAGAAATGTAATGGACATTCTCTGGGGACCTTACCTGCCAGTGGCAGAAGAAATTGGTAGAGTAATGCCAGAAAATTGCTACCATTACTTGTCTTTTTTTTTCAGTGTATCATTGAATGCCAATTCCTTGAAGGAAGGAGCTATTTTCTTTCTATCTTTGTATTTCCAATGCCCAGCAGTGTTTATAACCCCAGTAATTAAGAAGTTCATTGGTACATAATAATTGTTGAAATGAGCCTGGTGTTTTGCCAATAACCATTGGAAGACTATTAAAAAAAATCATCAGTCCCTAAATTACTTTCTAAAAAGGACATGGAAAGAATTATCCTTTAAAGAAAGATGTCATCTTCCAAGAAATATTTTGCCCCCTTTTACCTTTATCCTCATTATAAAGAAGAAATTATTTGACCCCAAATTATGAAAATCTTGGAGATCATTAAAAATGTCACTTTCAGTAATGAACAAGTAGTGCAGTACTTTTTAAAAAAGAAACAAATGGGGAGGGAAGAGGGGAGGGAAAGAACACGAATCATGTAACCATGGAAAAATATTCTAAGTAAATTAATAAATATAAATAAATAAACAAACACAAATAAACAATAAAGGAAAGACACATATAGGCATTGCAAAGAATGAGAAGATATTGTGAGGCTGCTATCTGCATTGGCTGAAGTATGCAGAGGAATAAAACCAGGGATCTACTCAAATATCCAAACAAATATGTGTCCTCCAATTTCCTCTGCTGTATTTATGGGAAATAAAAAGCAATTGGCCTTTATTTTTTTTAATTGAAAAGAAACTACTATTCCATTTAGTATTTCCTCTGATTGTTGTTACGTCTTTATATAAATAAACACTAGAAATGGTTTTGGATCAAGGTTTTTTCTTCCTAGAAAAGAAGAGGTATAATTCAAAATCTTACAATGTGGCTATGAATCTAAAATTAAGGAGGAGAAAGTCAGTGGACTTGAAATACTTTTAAAGGCCACTTTTATACCTTTCACCTTCCCTTCCTCCACATCACAGAAAAACATGTTATTTAGGAAAGAAACCAAATAACTGACAGGTTACATATATATATATATATATATACATATATACATATGTATATATATATGTGTGTGTGTGTGTTTATGTGTGTGCATATATATATATATGTGTGAATCTATGTGTGTGTATGTATATATGTGTGTATGTATAAATGTATGTATGTATTTGTATATACATATAATTCATATATAATATATGACATATATTATATGTATATAATATATATATTTCAAGGTAGAATAAAGCATCCTTTTCATGGAGGAATGGCTTTCAGAAATTTAATTTTTGTAAAAATATAAAAATGCTTGAATGAGAATCCATTGATTTTTTGTCATCTTCCAGCCAGTTGTTAAGATAAGCCTGGTTACTGGTTTCATCAGTGAAACTAGAGCTGATCTTCCCCAAACTCAGTAGAGAAAATGATGGACATTATCTGTGTCCCTTCTTGCCCAGTTCTGAAGTTCCTCTTTTTACACCTGAGGTAAAAGAGCAAACTATTCCACTGGAGATCAGACATACCCAACTTTGTCTTTAACATTAGAACAATGACTTGGCAGGCTTAGGCATTTGAATTTACTGATGTTGTCAAAGGTAGGGTTTCTTTAGTAAAGAGATAATGGTGATCAGTTGGTCATTTCCACATCTAAGATAAATGGAAACAGAAATGAACATGGACAAAGAGGGTTTGGGATTAAACAAGAAGACCTTAACCATTTTAGGACCCCTTTCTCAGTTTTGCTAAATTTATAGACTAATTAGAATTTTTTAAAGCCCTTTCTTTCCATCTTAAATAAGTATCAGTTCCAAGGTAGAAAAATGGTAGGAGCTAGGCAACTGGGTTTAATTGACTTGTTCAGGGTCACACAGCTAAGAAGTGCCTGAGACCAAATTTGATCCAAAATCTCCAGTTTCTGCTCTCTATCTGCTGAGGCAGATGGACCCAGAATTTTTTAAATGCATAACATATAATACATCAGATTACAAAGGAAAAATAAATATAAAAATAATATTGAAATATGTTATTCAATTTTTTTACATCTATAGACCCCGAGTTAAGAACCACTTCATTAGAAAGGCAAGGAAAGATCTTAACTGCAAGATGTTTTTGAGATGTTTATATAGGTTTCAGAACTGTAAAATCTCCTCCCCCTCTGATATGATAGAGTACTAGTATTGCCTGGAAGTAGAAGGAAATATTTTTTGTTTTTTGTTTTTTGTTTGTCCAATTTCTTCTTCTGCCTATGGTTTGTTTAAATAACAATTTCATTATTCTATTAATTCATGTCTCTTTTTTTCTAAATTTTAATAATTTATTGCTTTTTATTCACCCCGCCCTTTCTCTTCTGATGCCATAGAAGGTATCATCCAGGAAAATAAATAGATTTTAGTCAATCAAATAGGTATGAGATGATATCTCAGAAATGTTTTGGTTTGCATTTCCCAAATAAGTAATAACTTAGAATGATTTTCCATCAAGTTATATATAGCTTTGATGTCTTCATCTGAAAAGTATCTGTTCATATCTTTTCCCAATTTATTTATTTGGGTTCTTATTCCCACAAATTTGACAAAGTTCTCAATATATATTTTAGATATGATAGTTCTTTCAGATGGACTGAAAAAAATTCCACAATTTTCTGTTTTGCTTCTAATATTGGCAACATTTGTTTTATTTATACAAAAATTACAGTTTAATATACTCAAAGTTTTCCACTTAAAATTCAACAATGTGATCCATCTCTTGTTTACTCATAAATTACTCTCTTAACCATAAATCGGACAAGTAATATTTTACCTATTCTTTTAATTTGCTTATGGTCTATCCTTTTATGTCTAGATCATGTATCCAATTTGATTTCTTAATGATATTATTTAATGAATTGTGTAAGATATTGATTTATATCTATATTCTGCCAGGTGTCTCAACAATTTTTCCCAAATAGTGAGTTCTTATCATGATAACCTAGGTCTACATTTTTGTCATATACAAGATCATTATAAACTTTTACTACTGTTTGTTGTATTCCTGTTCTATTCCACTAATCTATCTTTCTTTTTCTTAACAAGAGCCAAATAGTTTTCATAATTATTTATTTGTAACACAATTTAAAATATAGTACTGATAGACCTCCTTCCTTTATGTTTTTTAAAGATTCTTTTAGTATTCTTGATATTGTGTTCTCCAAAATGAATTATTATTTTTCCAGCTTGATAAGATGATTTTTTGGTTATTTGATTGAAATGGCTTTTAATAAGTTTATGTAGGATTTTTATTTTAATTATATTGACTCTGCCTATCCATGAACAATTACTATCTCTCCACTTATATAGATCTTATTTTATTTGTGTAAAAAATATTTTATAATTATGTCAGTGAAGTTCCTGGGTTTATTTAGGTAGGTATTCTCCCAGATATTTTATTTTTTCTGTGGTTATTTTTAATTGAGTATGTCTTTCTATCATTTCTTATACGGTTTTGTTACTAATATATAAAAATGCTAATAATGTATGTGGATCTATTTTATAAATCTGGATATCTTTGTAAATATTCAATTCATTCAAGTTGTTAGTTTTATGGACATATAATTTAGCAAATTTGTTTTTAACATATTTTGTTCCTTCATTTTTCACGAATTCTCTTATTTTTATTTTAGTAAATTGATTTTTGCTTTTTAATTAAATTACTTTATTTTTCTTAAAATTAGTTTCTATTTTTATGTATCAATACAAAAGTTTTTGTTGGTATTATTCAGTTTGAACTTGATTGATTTCTTTGATTTCCAAAATTTGTTTTGGTGCTTAATTGCATTTTAATGTTTGGGAAAGTAATGTTTTTAAATTCATTTTTGATTCCCTCGTCTCTTCCTTTTCTTTTTTTGTTAATGAAAGTGTTAATGGAAAATATGAATTTTATGTAAAGACCTGCTTTGTCTGCATCCAAGAAAGATTTGGAATGATATTGTCTGATTGTTATCATCTTTCATAATATTATTACTATTACATCTATTACTTCTTTTTGGTTCTTACCAAGAAATCATTTAAGATTATTTGATTTAGTCTTATTGTTTTTAATACTTATTTCACAGGCCCTTTATTAAATATAATATTTATTTCATTGTGAACAGTAGGGAGGTATATGATATTTTTGCTTTTTTTGAATTTGTGAGATTTTTATGTACCAAAAAAGGACAATTTCTGCATAGTTGCCATACACAGCTGGGAAATATAAAATACATCTACTTCCATTCAATAATCAACAAAGGACTATTATATTTATTTTTTCAAAACTTCTACTCAGGTCTTTCACTTCTTTCTTATTTATCTTTTTATTAAATTTAACTAGGTCAAATGGGGATAAACCATTTCCCCAATATTATACTTTAATTGTCTTTCTACTACAGACGATTCTTTGTAGTACTGTTTTTTAAATTATATGCTATTATTTCATTTAGTTTTTTAAAATATTCATGTTTAATGCTCTATTAAGTGCATATATATGAAATTTTAAAATAAATTCATTGTCTTTTTAACCTGTCAGCAAAATATGATTACCCTCTTTCTCTATTTTTGCTGTTGCTGTCTGAAATCATAATCATAACTCCAACTTTTTTGTGTTCAGGTAAAGCATAATGTATTTTTCTAAAACTTTTCATTTAATTTGAGTCTTTAGGTTTCAAGTGAGTTTCTTTTTTTAATTTTTTATTTATGTTATTCTGGTAATAAATTTAAACACAAGTTTTCTAAGGTTACATGATTTATGTTGTCTCTCTCCCCTCTTACCTCCCTTCTCCTGGAATCAACAAGCAATTCCACTGGGTTATACATGTATTATCTATCAAAACCCATTTCCATATTATTCATTTTTGTTATAGAGTAATTTTATAAAACCAAAACCCCAAATCATATACCCATATAAACCAGTGATAAATCATATTTTCTTCTGCATTTCTACTCCAATATTTCTTTTTTCTATATGTGTATAGCATTCTTTTTTATAAATCCTTCAGAATTGTCCTAGATAATTGTCTTGCTATTAGTAGCAAAGTCTATCATCCAAAAATGTTTCAGTTACTGTGCATAATGTTCTCCTGGTTCTGCTTATTTCATTCTGCATCAGTTCATGTAGATCTTTCCTGTTCTTTCTGAAATCATCTGGTTCATCATTCCTAATAGGACAATAGTATTCCATCACCATCATATATACATAATTTGTTGTATGATTCCCTAATTGAGGGACATACCCTCAGTCTCCAATTTTTCACCACTGCAAAAACTGCAGCAATAAATATTTTGTACAAACATGTCGATCCCCATTTTTTTTATCTCTTTGGGATACAGACCTAGGAGTGATACTGCTGGATTAAAAAGGATGTGTACTTTTAAAGCCTTTTGGGCATAATTCCAAATTGCCCTCCAGAATGGTTGGATCAATTTACAACTCCACCAGCAATGCTTTAGTGTCCTAATTTTGCCACATCCATTCCAACATTTATTATTTTCTTTTACTGCCATGTTGGCCAATTTGCTTGGTGTAAGATTGTTTTGATTTGCATTTCTCTAATCAGGAGGGATTTGGAATATTTTTTTCATATGATTATTGATAGCTTTGATTTCTTTATCTGAAAGTTATCTATTCATAACCCCTGACCATTTGTCAATTGGGGAGTGACTTGGTTTCTTATAAATTTGAATTAGTTCCTCCTATGTTTAGGAATTAGACCTTTTTCAGATAAATTTGTTGTAATTTTTTTTCCAGTTTGTTGTTTCCTTTCTAATCTTGGTTGCATTGGTTTTGTTTGTACAATTTTTTTAAATTTTATATAACCAAAAGTATTCTTTTTTTCATTTTGTGATATTCTCTGTCATTTGTTTAGTCTTAAATTCATACCTTCTCCATGAATCTAACAGATAAACTGTTCTATGTTCATCTAATTTGGTTATAATATCATTCTTTATGTTTAAGTCATATATCCATTTTGAATTTATCTTGCTATAGGGTATGAGATATTGAATTAAATCTAATTTTTGCCATAATATTTTGGAATTTTCCCAGCAGTTTTTGTCAGATAGTGAGTTCCAATCCCAAAAGCTAGGATCTTTGGGTTTATCAAACACTATTTTATTAAGGTCATTTAGCCTTAGTCTATTCCATTGTTCCATCCTTCTCTTCTTTAGCCAGTACCAGATTGTTTCGATGATGAGTGTTTTATAGTTCAGTTTAAGATCAGCTTCTTCTAGGTCACCATCCATAATATTTTTTTATTAGTTACTATGATATCTTGATCTTTTGTTGCTCCAGATGAATTTTGTTATTATTTTTTCTAGTTTGATTAAATAGTTATTTTGTTATTTTGACAAGTATGACACTGAATCAATTAATATAGGAAGGATTGTCATTTTTTTAGCTCAGCCTATACCTATGAGAAAAAGAACTGTTTTTCCAATTGCTTAGATGTGGTTGTATTTGTGTGAAAAGTGTTTTGTAATTGTGTTTATATAATTCCTATGTTTTTCTTGGCAGATAGATTCCCAAATATTCTATATTGACTAGAGCGATTTTAAATGGAGTTTCTCTTTCTATCTCGTGCTGCTGAGTTTTCCTGGAAATATATAGAAATGCTGATGATTTGTGTGGGTTTATTTTGTGTTCTGAAACTTTACTAAATTTATTAGTTATTTCCTCTAGTTTTTCAGTTAATTTTCTAGGATTCTCTAAGTATACGATCATATCAAGGAGTGATAGTTTAGTTTCCTCATTGCCTGTTTAATTCCTTCAATTTCTTTTTCTGCTTTGATTGATACAGCTAGTATTTCTAGTACAATATTAAATAATGATGGTAATAATGGGCATCCTTGCTTCACTCCTGATCTTATTGGGAAGCTTCTAATTTGTCCCCATTGCATATGATACTTGCTATTGGTTTTAAATAAATATTACTTATTTTTAGGAAAGGCCCTTTTATTTCTATGATTTCTAGTGTATTCTTTGATATTGTTAATTTGATTCTCTTCTTTCTTTATTAGATTAACCAGTACTGTATCTATTTTATTTGTTTTTTCAAAGTACAGCTCCTAACCTTACTTATTAGTTCAATAGTTCTTTTACTTTTGTTTTCATTAATTTCTCCTTTAATTTTTTTATGATTTCAAATTTAGGGTTTATCTGTGGATTTTTAATTTGTTCTTTTTCTAATTTTTTAAGTTGCAAACCCAATTCATTGATCTCTTCCCTCTCGATTTTGTTTATATAGGCACTCAGTGATACAAATTTTCCCCTGATTACTGCTTTGACTTTATCCCATATATTTTGATATGTTATCTCCTCATTGTCATTCTCTTTAATTAAGTGCCTAATAGTTTCTAATTTCTAAAAAATTTGTTTTTTGACCCACCATTTTTGACTAATACAATTATTTAGTTTTCAATTAATTTTAAATTTACTTTTCCATGGGCCCTTGTTAATTATAATTTTTGCCTCGTTATGATCTGGCTTTTATTATTTCTGTTTTTCTGTATTTGTTTGCAATATTTCTATGTCCTAGTTCAGGGTTGATCTTTTTATATATACCATGTACTGCTGAGAAGAAGTTATATTTCTTTTTATCCCTGTTCAATTTTCTTCAGATATCTATTAACTCTAATTTTTCTAACATTTCATTAACTTCCCAAACTTCTTTCTTACTTATTTTTGGTTTGATTTATCTAGTTCTAAGAGGGGAAAGTTGAGATCCCCCACTACTATGGTCTTACTATATATTTCCTCCTTAAGCTCCTTTAATTTCTTCTTTAGAAATCTAGATGCTATAGCATTTGGTGCATAAATATTTAGTAATGATATTACATCATTATTTATAGTACCTACTAGCAAAATGTAATTTCCTTTCTTATCTCTTTTTTTGTCAGATCAATTTCTACTTTAGCTTTGTCTGCTATTATTATTGCTACTCCTACTTTTTTTTGTTAGATGATGCATGATAAATTATTCTCTAGTCTTTTATCTTTAACCTGTGTGTGTCACCCTGCCTCAAATATGTTTCTTATAAACATATAGCAACATATAGTAAGATTCTGGTTTTTGATCCATTCTGTTAGCAGCTTCTCTTTTATGTGTGAGTTCATCCCATTCACATTCAACTTTGTGATTACTAACTGTGTATTGCCATCCATCTTATTAGCCTCTTTAGCTTTCTGCTCTATCCCCTTTTTTTCTGTTCTTCCTCATCCGCATTTGCTTTTTGTCACACACACACACACTTCCCCTCCTTCCAATTACCTCCCTCTTCACTGGTCTTATTCCCCTTCTACTTCTTTGTAGGGAAAGATAAAATTCGATTCACTACTGAGTAGGGTAATATAGAATTTTATACCACACTGAGTATGCTTGTTTTTCCCTCCCTGAGCCAGTTATAATGAGAGTAAAATTTAAGCATTTCTCATCACCACCCTTATCCTCCCATATCTATAATGATTTTTCATGCCTCTTTATGTTATATAATTTAGCCCATTCTATGTCTCCCTTCTCTCAGTGCAACCCTCTCTTTCAGCCCATGACTGACTTTTTAACATATCATTCATACACATACATATCATACATATATATCATTCAATATCATCACATTTACATACATATCATGTCATCGTATATCATCATATACATCATATCATCATAATCAGCTTAATTCTCCACCCTCTTTCTGAGTAAATTCCTTCTATTTTCTCTACTACTGAGTAATTTTTGAGAATTACAGAACTCCTCTATCCATGTACACATATAAAAATTTTCACATATAAAATTTTAAATTTTCTCTTTTCAGCTTCTCTTTTGTCTCAAGTTTGGACTTCATATTTTTTTAAGTATTGCTTATTCCTCAGGAATGCTTGAAATTTTCTATCTTATTGAATGACAATTTTCCCCCCAAAAGATTATACTCAGTTTTTCTGGAGAGGTGACTCTGGGTTTTAAACCCAAATCTTTTTCTACTTGAATATCATATCCCATGCTTTTTCATCCTTTAATGTAGAATCCAGTATGTCCTGTGTAATCCTGATTGTAGTTCCATGGCATTTGAATGGTTTCTTTCTGGCTGCTTGAAGTATTTTTTTTCCTTGGCTTGGTGGCTCTTCAATTTAGCTGTTCTATTCCTGGAAGTTGTCATTTGAGAATTTATTTCTGGAGGTGATCTGTGAATTCTTTCCATTTTAATTTTATTTTCTTGCTCAAGGATCTTTGGGCAATTATTTTATATAATTTCTTATAATATGATGTACAATGGGTTTTTTTTCATGGCTTTCAGGTAGTCCAATAATTTTTGAATTGCCTCTCCTAGATCAATTTTCTAGGTCAGTTTTTTGAAATAAGATATTTCATGCTTTCCTCAGGTTTTTTTCATTCCTTTAATTCTGCTTTATTTTTTCTTGATTTTTCATGAAACCATTAGTTTCTAGATGGTAAAATTCTGATTTTTAAGTTCTTATTTTCTCTGTCAGTTTTTGGTTCTTCTTTTTTGATTAGACCATTTCTTCTTGCATCACTTTCATTTCTCTTCCCCATTTTTCCTCTACCTCTCTCAATTGGTTTTGGAAGTCTTTTTTGAGCTCTTCCAGAATCTGTTCCCAGTACATATTTTTCTTTTGGACTTTGGGTGTGTTTCCTTTGTTTTCACCATCCCCTTCTGTGTCTGTAGCTTACTCTTTGTCTCTATAAAAAGTCTTTAGAGTTAGATGCTTTTTTTTCATTGTTTTCTCATTTTCCCTATCTAATTATAAGCTTGCTCTGTTTTCTGGGTACTCTCTTAAATTTCAGTGCTTCCTTGATGTTATTCTCAGTTTATTTTCTGGGTTTTAATCAGTTTCACATCTTAGAGGATGATGTAATGATCTGAGGGCTGAGAACTCTGAAAGCTCCTTCTCCCTTGTGTCACTTAAAATCACTTGGGATACTTGGAACTACATTTCCCGTGATCCCCAATGGGTTTCCTGTTTTGGATTACTTATTCAAGGTGAGGGATTGTTTTAAAATAGGGGGAAGTGACTTGGAACTTCCTCTTTAGCTACCTGAGTGCTCGGGGAGAGAAAAAGGTAAATAGCTGAGGTGAGGTTGGAATAGGTTTCTTACATGCGTGTGGTCAGTTTATCTCTATCAGCATGGCTTTTATTAAAATACTATTATTCCTTTTGATCTCGGCCCTCATCATTTTTAATCATAACACCCTGCTGATTCAATTGACCTTGAGGTGCTGATGGCTTAAGTACTTGCTTTAGGATTGGGCGTCAGCTTTGGATCTTACTATGAATTTGATCAGATCAGAGGCTGATCAAATTCTTGCCCCAGGCTTAGGCTCAGCGTTTTCGTCTTACTGTATACTTGATCCAACCAGGCAGACCTCTGATTTCCCTGTCCTAGAGCTCCACCTTTAGTTTTGGGCAAAAAGATTCATGCACACACACACACACACACACACACACACACACACACACACGCACACACACACCCCAGTGAATTGTATCCTCACCCAAAGTGTGGACTATGTCCTCATCTCAAGCCCAGACTGGGATTCCCAGCTTCCCTCTGAACCCATACATAGCATCTCACTTCAGCCCTGATTGCCCAGGGCTAGAACTCCATACTTATCCACAGGTTTGATTTTTCAAGGACTGTGGTTTGACTTCTACCTTTATTTTCCCAGGCAGGATATCAGTATCTGATGTTGGCTGAGGTTTAGGTTCCAAACCTGTGACAGCAGATATGCGGGAGGGTGTGGTGGCTTGCTCTTGGTTTGTTCTTCTTTCCTTGCTTCATCCTCTTGCTGGCTCTATTCTCCTTTCACCTCAGTGCCCCAGATGTTCTGTGCCTACCTTTTGGGTTTTTCTTTTCTTGATAGTTATTTCACTCTATCTCCTTGTTGATTCTTTCATTCCTATATTCATTTTGTAGCAATACTTTAATCTTGTGATTTTTAGTGTTTTGTTGACTATGTACATGTTACAAGAAGTTTTTTTTTTCTTTTTTTTCATTGCTGTAAGAAGAAAATAGAATTTTGCCTTTGAAAGGGGTTAGGATTATTATGATTAAACTTGTACTTCAAGAAAATCATTTTGGCTACTAAATGAAGGAAGGGTTGAAGTGGAGAAAAACTTGAGGCAGGGACATAGAAGGCTATGGAAAAGATGACCAAGATGGCAGCTGTATAATTATTAAGAAATGAAGTAGAAATTAATTGTGAACAAGACATTAGATGCACAATCTGAACCTAGTTCTGAAAATAAGGTATCTGTGAAAACAGATAGTCCAATTCTATTCTTAACATCCAAATTAATCTCTTAGCAGGCATTAACACACATTTCATTACTAAAGACAAATGACAGAACTTGGCAGCAGAAAAAATAAGTGGCGTAAAAGAGAGTGACAGTGGGGTTCTAATCCTGAGTGACTAAGAGGATAGTGATGCTCCAGACAAAAATTGGGAAATTGGGAAGAGGGAAAGATAGAAATATTTTCTTTAATATATTGAGAGTCAGGTGTCTATTATAACTAAGTCAAGATGCTCAAGAGAATGTTGATGATTCAAAAGTGGAAAACAGGATGGAGTTTGGGACTGAATAAGTATATCAGAGAATCAATAGTATAGAGATAGTAATTTAAGCCATTTGTTGACATCATCAAGTGAGATGATATGAAGAAGATAAAAAGGCTCAGGACAGAACCTTGGTGAGACCCAGGGTTAATGGCAATAGTATGGAGAAAGATCCAGAAGAGGAAAATGAGAAATCATGGACAGACAGGAAGAGAACCAGGAGAAAAGAGTATCCTGAATACATAGAGAAGGAAGTATTAGCCTTATCTGTTATTTCAACTTAACCTCCAAATTCAATCCCAAACTCTTCAGTCTCTCTGGTATAAATTAAGAGTTTTTGCACCTATGGTATAGAAACGATATTTTTATAAATACTGAATATACTATCTGGAAAAATTTTGAAAATTGAATATTCTATCAGGTAGTAGTTGTCTAATGTGTTTCTTAGTAGAACCATTATGTTCATAGTCAGATATAGATTTCTCATGCATTCAAATTCTTTTCCCTCTTCAGATTAAAATAATTCTCCAATTTCCATTCATTCCATTTGTTTGAAAATGGGAAATAATTTATTTCTTCAACTTGCCCTGTTCTGAACTGTAATACATTGTTGTGAAACTTTCAACTAAAAGTAGTATTGACCAAAAGAGGGATGAATTCCTTGATTATAACAGGTAAAATGCTTCGATTTTGTTATGATATAGCACTGACATAATAAAAGCATTCATTCATATCTTTAGTTCATTTCATGCGTTCTAATAATTCGATTATTTTACTGTTCCCCAACAACTGCACTCAGTCATTCCTAGTGGATGGAGTGCTTGTATTTTTATTTGTTCCAGGATATCTTCCCCTACTTTGATACCAAAAAGTGTAAGAGCGCCACTCACTGCACAACTCCTCTCAGTTTGAGTTCTCAGACATAGTAAGAGTCTTCAGATGACAGCTGCTACCTACTTTAGGTTCTAGGAGTAATTCTCTCGGTCTGCACTACTAACAGTATAATTCATAAACACAGTGGTTTAATTCTTAATAACATTTAGCCAGGAGGCTCGATTTGTTTTTAGTAAAAAGAAGATGGTACAATAAAAGTAATCCCCCCAACACTTAACCCAGGGTTAGCATTCCAAAAATACACATGGAATCATAGGACGAGTAGGCTCAAATTTAACTTATACTCAGAGAATTTTGAAACTGAAAACACTTGTGAGGCAAAGAGCACTCACAATTCCTAATAATGGAGAAACTGGAAATACATTTTCATTTCAAAAAGTTCTCACAAAACTCCCTTTTGGCACAATGTCTTTACTGAGTAAATAATCCATCTGGGTTCCTAGGAACTACTGCCTTTCATAGTTAACTCTTCTCTGCTGACAGGATCTTAAAGTTGCTTTCTTCAAGTGACTACTTCTTTGTATCTATATCTCTCTGGAGTGTATGTCTCTGCTCCCTCATGGTTGCAATATATATTGGTAGACTAGTTTCTCTTCAAAGCCATAAATGGCTGATAAATAGGGGGAAAGAATTATGGTGTCTTCCATAGGCAATTCCCAACTTGTAATCTCTTCCACTCTCCAACTGATGAAATTCATCCAGTGCTTAGTTATTTAAAAATCCACAGACATGACTGATTTGCTCACTCAGTAAACCAACTTGTTCTTTTCTTGACAATCAGAAGTTGTTACACCTTATTAACACTTTATAATCTTTTTTTGTGTGACAACTTTCTATGTAGTATAGTGGACAGAGCTCTGGGACTGCAGTCAAGAGGAACTAAGTTCAAATATTATCACCAACACTTAATAATTTAGTTGTGTGACACTGGACAAGTCACTAAATCTCTCTCAGCCTTAGTTTCTTTATCTGTAAAATGGCAATGATAATAACATCTATTTAATAAACTAACCTATGTAAAACTTCCTGTAAGTTTTAAAGTACTATATAAATGCCATCTAATACCATTGAATTCTATGGCCCTATAAATTTTGCAGGGAAGATGGGTGCAAATCACATACCAGCACCTTACAAAATTACATGTTATGATTATGGTTAGTTTTTTGGAGTGGTATAGGGAACATTTAGGGAGGGCTAGCACTTCTCCTGAGCCCTGTTCAAGGTGGCTGATATACCTTTGGTGTCCACCTTTCACCCAATTCTCACCTGTGACTCCAGCAACCATATGCCAGTAAAACTGTCTCAATAGAGTAACTGTCATGACTCAAACCCATCCATGACTTAAGAGGCTGTCTATCCCAGCATATGAAAACTTCCCCCAGCAGAACAGGAAGATGGAAACAATTTGTTCCAATGGGCCATGAAGGTGGCTAAAGCAGTGACTATGAAGTTTTTAGAGCTTTGACAGACACTGAAAATGCCATCGTCATCCATTTCAGTCATCCTGGCTTTTGTATTGCCACTAAACTTTGATGACTAGATGAGAGAGTGAGGCTGAGAATTCTGTGTAGCTTTGTCTCACCTAAATCTAAATCACAAGTGAGTCAATATCACCTCTTTGAAAAGAAAGGATAAACAACAACATGGTCTTTTTTTTTTTAATTTCAGATAAAGAGCTGCTATATATGGGAACCAGTATAGTGACCTGGAACAAATAGTGACCTTGAAATCAAAATACTTGGGGTCAAAATCTATGTTCTATACTGTGGGATCCATATTGCTGAGAGGGGTTCAAGCTGCATCAAAGAATTCCATAGTGCCCCCCAGAACTCTAAGAGAGTGGGGCAGTTAAAGGCAGTTGGAGTCCTGGTATAAAAAGCCAGGTCACCCTTCTTGCAGAGTCCTGGTCCTGACTCTTTCTTCTTGGATCTGAGCAGAGGGGCAATCTGTGTATCTCTGAGTGGAGCCATTCAGTCTCTGAAAGCCAAAGCTGCTTTACTTTGTTAGACCTTCAAACAAGACCACAGTCTACCTTATTTTAGCTACTGAGGTATAGAAAGAAGAAATATTTAGAGGCTTAGATAGATCAGCCACTCAAGATACTTTTCCCGCCTTTGGTGGGAGGGGCTGCTTATTTGACATAGCTGTTTTAGGTAGCTTCCCTTGTCTCTCAATCATAAACCATTTCCCCACTTCCTTTTCCCAGATATCATTAAACCCTTATCATTTAGGAACTGTGTCTGGATACAGATAATTTGGGGAAATACTCACATCCTCCATAAGCCAAGTTCCTTTTACTAGTGGCTCTGAAGTTGATCCTAACCTCTGAGCCAGTGAGCTGCTTCTAAGACATCAAACTTCACCTATTCTATCCTGTGGAAAATAATACAGAGAAAGATATTATTACAAAGGGCTTTAATCTCCATCCACTTACCATCTTGGCCCAGAAGTTATCAAGCTAGAAATATCCACCATTATCAGATAGTTAACTGATTTCCAACTGCTTAGAGGGAGGGGAGAGGTGAAGGAGTACTCCACAGGCTCCTGCCCCTCCCATCCAGTCAAGCCTGCCTGGTTTCTCCAAAGACCAGGGATTAGGGAGACTTCATTGCCACTGACCCCTGTCATTTTACAGTTTCCCTAATCCTACAATACTTAACTGCTTACATAGCAATGAGTGTCATTAAACCCCCTAAAGCTGTTTCCTTATCTGTAAAATGGAAATAATGATAATTGTACAACCAACCTCAAAGGACCATTATGGAAAATATATTGTTGATATGGGTTTTTGCTATTGTTGGTAGATCATGATTTGTGATGGCCTTACTAGTATCACAGGATTTAGATTCAAAAAAGATGTTGGAATACAGCCCCCTCACTTATATGAGAAACTAAAAGATGATAAAGGTGAGGTGACTTACTTAAGGTCACAAAAGCAAGAATTCAAACCTAGTTCCTCCTTTTCTTAATCAACTGCTTATCCCACTGCAACATGTTGACCCTATAGCAAAGCTCTCATCAAATTAAAAAAAAAAAGAAAGAAAAGAAAGAAAATCAAACAAAATTGCAGTGTAAGTTTCTACCTAAAGATAAGGAAGCAAGATCAATGGGAAGAAAGTCAACTTCAGCTGTCTATAAGGAGTCAAAATGTGAAAAGTGCTACAATCAGTTCACACCAGGTTACTGCAGACAAGCAGTCAGCTCTTGCCTGCGCACAGATGCTTTATGGTACATTGGTCAGAGCTATAACAAGTTTCACAACAGCTCCAAGAAAGAAAGTATGAAAGGAACTAGGCAACAGGATTTGGTGTTTTCCTGTAGACCCTACAGTTTGAAAAATGTCCAGAGGCCAACTGGCACTTACTCTGCTACTTCCCAGTACAGGAGAAATGAATTTTATCCTTCCTAGCTCTTCTTTAATCTTTACCAATAAAGCAAAGTTTTAAAGATGCACACACACACAGAGCCAACTTCCTGCAATCTCCTGTATCTAACTGTACATCCCTTTAAAGACAAATGGAACAGATACCAGTTGGCCTTTTTGAGGGAAGTGTGAAGCAGATAGACAATTGGCTGCCCATAGGTTATTTACACAGCAATAGGAAAAAAACTTTTTGCTACAATTACCCTTCAATCTCTGCTATTTACTCTAGAAATAAACTAAAGCCTGCCATAAAACACCAATTTCCACAAACTCAAGTACACATCTGCAAATTGAGAGAGTGATGGAAGTGACAAGGTTGCCAATTGGCTCATGCAAGGGAATTATTATGGCCAAATAAGAAGATAGTTTGATATTCACAATGGAAGTAAATTTCATTTGTTTGTTATAACTATACCATACATATCCTATTCTTTACTCTCAACATATAAGATGCTCTCATTAAATGCTTCTCCACAGTCTGTCCAGCATTAATAAATATAAATAGGATATCATTAATGTTCATTTCTTGATGTGTGCCTGTGGTGTTTGGGAGGTTGAGTTTATTTATTGATCATTTTCTATGGTTTCAGAAATACTAGTCACTAAGAAAGCTGAAAAGATAAATGACATGGTCTCCAACCTCAAGGGGCTTAAAAACTAATAAAGGATATAAGATAAATTTATAGGTAATTATTTCAAGAGAGAACAGATTCAAAATTTACAGAACACTTTCCCTAAAAAGCCATGAAGTAAAGAATGCAACAAATATTATATCCATCTAATACATGCTATGAGTAATAGAACACCCATCTTCAAAATATTGAGTTTATATGACACCAAAGAGCAATAGAAAAATGCACTGTGATATTGATATATAGATGATATAGCGGATAGAGCACTGACATGGAAAAAAGAAGACCTGAATTCTTGTCTGTCCTCAAACACTTACAAATTGTGTGAACCTGAGTAAGTCATGTTTTTTGACTCAGTTTCCTTATATACAAAATAAAGATAACAATAGTAACTACTTCTCAGGGTTTTGAAAATAAAATGAGACAATATTTATAAAGTATTTTTCAAATCTTAAATCTTTTGCTATATAAAAGCTTCTTAATACTTTTCTTATATAGCATTTAAATTAATGTCCAATACTCCAAGTATTATATTTTATAAAGTTTGTTAATAATCACTAGAAGTAAAAGAATAAAAAGGTAATTATCTAACAAAATAAGACCACATGACTAAATTCTGCCTGTTTAAAAAAACTGCTGGCAGTCACTGCAATTACAGGAAGAAGAGCAGGAGAGGCAGGGCTACACCAAATTTATATCCTCTCTACAACAGCACGTAACATAAGAAGAAACATGGAATGCTTCAAATCATAGTTTTTAGGGTAACATATTCTAATTACACACTTATAATGAAAGGTTTAGCACAATGCTTAGCACATAGAAGGTACTTAATAAATGCATATTGACTAGTTGACTGGCTGATGAACTTCACTTAAAAGTGATAACAAAGCTATTGTCCAAAAGATCTAAGAAAATGGAATAGGCCTCGTAAGAGTAAGAGATAAAAAATGGACAGGTCATGTGTTCCATTATCATCTACATAATAATGAGAATAATATTAGTAATAAAATAGTTGACATTTATGTGATCCTTTAAAACATGCAAAACATAGCTCATTTTATGCTTATAACAATTTTTTTAAGTAGTTACTATCATTTTCTCCACTTTACAAATGAGACTAAAAAATTCCTCAATGCCATCCAGCTGGTCTAAGACAAGATTCAAACAGATATTCTGGTCTACAAGGATAATACCCTATGTATCACACTCTGCTGCGTCCAATGACAGTTAGTAAAAGAACCACTGATTCTTGACTGGACCCACTATGGTAAATTTATAAGACATGAACAAAATGGCCCAGGATGACAAAGTGTAGATGAGTTGTAATCTTCATCACTAGAGGATGTGTGCAGATCTTTGAGATCACAGAGCCAAACATGGAAGCATTCATGAAAAATAGAATGAATAGAGAATTAGAAGGTTTAAATCACTTGATCACATAACAAGTAAGTGTCAGGAATGGAATTTGATCCCAGATCTACTGATTTTTTTCATATTAGTCATGATCCAGGGATGTTTATTGTAATTTTTCAAAATACAGAAAGAGCAAAGACATGGAAAACTGCAAAATAAATGACCAAAAGAAGACCTCGTTAAAGTCTAAGTAGGAAAACTGTGATCAAAATCCAGTGAACATTTTCAAGTTATTAATGTGGAAGCATGATAAGAAGTTGTCAAGACAGGAATCAATCTGATAAATGTAAAGCCCAAGCTGGAATACAGTGAGTTTAGACTGTGGATTTGATGCATTTTGCTCACTCAAGGATTTCTGAATCAATTTTTATCAAGTCTTCCTCAAAGTTTTATATGGTGGTTTTCTCTATCTGTACCAAAAAATTTTAACAGTATCTTTCTTCTCCACCACAGCCACCATGTTGGGTAAGGGATTAGGGCTAGAAGAGCAAGGATCTTCTTTAGCCATGAAAGTAAGGTTTTGGGAAAAATTACACTACACTGAGTCCATGGAGGCTCTGGGTAGGCTGCCATTTCAAATTTTATGGCCCATATACCTTTCATTCAGTCAGGTGACTGGTTGGCATCTATCTCCAGAAGAACACTGAATCTCTGAAATCACTAATTATTCTTAACTATACCAAGAAAACCCTTAGCTTCAGGATGTAATGGATTTTTCAGAGTAAAACTCAATATAACTCAGGTTAGAGATTAATGATGGATTGGAATGACGAGAGTTTTAGTCTCAGATCTGAGACTCTAAAAAATTTAGAATTGTTTTTTTTTCATCAAATAGGAATATTACCATATAAAAAACATAAAATGAGAAATAAAGTGAATCTCCACTACATTCAGCATGCTACTTTTTAAAATAATACAATAATTCAACCCAATAGTTTCAGAGCCTCTGTATGTGCTTCTCTTTGAACCTCTTTCTATTCTCTTCCTTTAAAACTTCAACATGTTTGCTTCATTTCAATTTTTTGTCATCAGTACCATAACTATTCTTACCTTCCCCATACTCCACTCTTGGTAATTTAAAAATAACCCTCTTATAATAAATAATCTCTGTGAATCAAAACAAATCCATATAATGGTCGTGTAGATAAAGATGTCTCTTTCTATATCTCTAATCCATTATTAATCTTTTATTCCTTAAGAGGTGAGGTAGGAGCATATTCCATCATCAGGCCTCCAGAGGTATTACTGGCCATGACACTGGTCATAGTTCTCCAGTTTTACAAGATTACTTTTTGTATAATCGTTTTCTTAAAAGGTTTTGAATATATTGTTCTCTTTGTTCTCTTTACTTTGCTCTGTATTAATTTATGCAAGTGGAATAGTATTCCATTACATGCATATGTTGCACAAGCTCTGGAATCATTATCCCACACTGACAGGTCATATTTCCATCTTTACTCAAAGTTTTAGGGGTATCCATGAGATCTTGGGATGTTTTTCCTAATGTTAGAGTTAACAACTTTCCCTAATTATGATTTTCCCTGGACATTCAGTTGATATTTGACACTGAGACTTAATTAGGTTTTAAGAATACTTATTTTCTAAAGTTATTTAATAATAATGTGTCCTCCCAAAAATATCTCTGAAATTCATATACTCATCATTGCATCCAAAGGGAGGATGAGAAGACAGAGGCTCATTCCCCTTTCATACACCCAAAGCAATTCTCTCAGAGGATTGGTTGGATTGCACCAAATATTCAAAACCATGGCTTTGCTGAATTGACTTGCTATTCTATAGCATGTCCACATATTATTATAAAATTTCCTCAGCCAAAATCCACAGACTTCCTGTAGTGTGTTTCTCTATTTTATTCAATGACTTTAAATGTCTTCTTTAACCTAATATATGCATTTGGTTAATTTATTGACTAATTGATTCAATGAAAATCATCATGTTTCTCTATCTGATTAATCAATTCAATTGAGGAACCTGGGATCAGCATAATTTTTAAGGTAGGGGAATGGAATAATGCTCTTAAACGTATATCATAATTTATTAAATTCATTGACCCAATGATGAGCTACCCCATCCTTTCCAGTTTTTTACTACAAGTAATCCTATATATATACACATGAGACTTTCCCCTCTTTTTTATCTCTTTGGGTCATATTAAAACTGGATCAAATGATATCCATAGTTTGGAGAATTGGGGGATACAGTTATAAAATGCTTTCTAGAATGGATGAACCAATTCACAGGTCCATCAATGATACAGTAGTAGATCTAGTTTCTAATATTCCTTCCAACAGTTGGAGAGTGTCAACTAGGTGGCTCAGTGGATTGAGAGCCAGGCCTGGAGATAGTGGTCCCGGGTTCAAATCTGGCCTCAGACACTTCCCATTTGTGTGACCCTGGGCAAGTCATTTAACTTTTATTGCCTAGTCTTTATCACTCTTCTACCTTGGAACTTACACACAGTATTGATTCTAAGGTGGAAGGGAAAAATATTAATAAAGTACTATTTCTTGGCTATTTCACGAAATTTAAGAGTGATCATAAAAGATATGACTGCAAAAATGTATGAGAGTCATTTGAGAGCAATTCAATTGAGTGCTAAGGACGAAAGTCAAAATAAAAGTGAATGGGGAATACCAATAAGGAAGCAGAGATATAGGACTTCCAGATAAGATATCAATATGAAGACAGAGGAGACCAGATCTCTCAATACATTCCAGGAAATATACCTTAAAATGTACCAGAAAGAGAAAAGGTTAAGATGAAATAGAATGAGTAGTTAACTCTTCCCTACAGTCCAGGACTGTATGAAGAGAGACAGAACTTTCCCAAGTATCCTCTCTATGTTTTGTTGTTTTTGTAAGGAATTAAATTAAGGGTTTGAGTAAATATGTGAAAATTCTAATATGGTGGTTACCAATTTAAAATTTTATAGATCAAGTCAAAATGACTTTTAATAGCTTTCATTTACAAAAGGGTGGAAAGAGTGAAAGTAGAGAAATACAAAAAGAGGCTAGAGAAGATGTGTACCCTATAACACTAAATATTGCTCCAGTGCTCAGTCCGCAGGGCTTATTAGCCCTTGACCAGAGGACCGGAGTTCCCCCCATGTGGCCTCCTCTAAAAAGGAAAAGCCTCTCCGAAACAAATCTCTCTCTGGACACCAGGAAAGGAAGGCCAGCTACTCACTCACCCAAGAGGCAGTCCAAGTCCCAAGTTACCTCCAAGATGCAGGTCACCAGTCAAAGACGACTACTAAATATGAGAAAATTTAAGAGAGTCTTTAAGGTAAAAAAGTA
>NC_058133.1:218118042-218165749 GCF_016433145.1 Gracilinanus agilis
AAGGAGTCCTACCAAATTCCTTTTATGACACAAATATGGTACTGATCCCAAAGCCAGGGAGATCAAAAACAGAGAAAGAAAACTATAGACCAATCTCCCTAAAAATAGATGCAAAAATCTTAAATAGAATACTAGCAAAGAGACTCCAGCATGTAATTAAGAAGATCATCCACCATGATCAGGTGGGATTTATACCAGGAATGCAAGGTTGGTTCAACATTAGGAAAACCATCCACATAATTGACCATATCAATAGTCTATCAAACAACGATCACATGATTATCTCAATAGATGCTGAAAAAGCCTTTGACAAAATACAGCATCCATTCCTGTTGAAAACACTGAAAAGTATAGGAATAGAAGGACCTTTCCTAAAAATAATAAACAGTATATACCTAAAACCATCAACAAGCATTATATGCAATGGGGATAAATTAGAAGCCTTCCCAATAAGATCAGGTGTGAAACAAAGATGTCCATTATCACCTCTATTATTCAACATAGTACTAGAAACACTAGCAATAGCAATTAGAGAAGAAAAAGAAATCTAAGGTATCAAAATAGGCAAGGAGGAGACTAAGCTATCACTCTTTGCAGGTGATATGATGGTATACTTAAAAAATCCTAGAGAATCAACTAAGAAGCTTGTAGAAATAATCAACAACTTTAGCAAAGTTGCAGGATACAAAATAAATGCACATAAATCACCAGCATTTCTATACATTTCCAACACATTAGAGCAGCAAGAGGTAAAAAGAGAAACGCCATTTAAAATTACCCTAGACAATATAAAATACTTAGGAATCTATCTACCAAAACAACACAGCAATTATACGAAAACAACTACAAAATCCTTTCCAAACAAATAAAACTGGATCTAAACAACTGGAAAGCCATTGGATGCTCATGGGTAGGACGAGCTAACATAATAAAAATCACCATTCTACCCAAATTAATTTACTTATTTAGCACCATACCTATCAAACTACCAAAAAACTTCTTTACTGAATTAGAAAAAACTATAACAAATTTCATTTGGAATAACAAAAGATCAAAAATATCAAGGAAAATAATGAAAAAATGTGAAGGAAGGGGGCCTAGCAGTACCAGATATTAAACTATACTATAAAGCAGCAGTCATCAAAACAATATGGTACTGGCTAAGAGACAGAGAGGAGGATCAGTGGAATAGACTTGGGGTAAATGACATCAGCAAGAAAGTGTATGATAAACCCAAAGAGCCCAACTTTGGGTACATGAATCCACTATTTGACAAAAACTGCTGGGAAATTTGGAAAACAATATGGAAGAGATTAGGTTTAGATCAACATCTCACACCCTACTCCAAGATAAATTCAGAATGGGTGAATGACTTGAATGTAAAGAGGGAAACTATAAATAAGTTAAGTGAACATAGAATAGTATACTTATCAGATCTTTGGGAAAGGAAAGAATTTAAAACCAAGCAAGAGTTAGAGAAAATTACAAAATGTAAATTAAATGGTTTTGATTATATTAAACTAAAAAGCTTTTGTACAAACAAAAACAATGTAGTCAAAATCAGAAGGGAAACAGCAAATTGGGAAAAAATCTTTATAATGAAAAACTCTGACAGGGGTCTAATTACTCAAATATACAAGGAGTTAAATCAATTGTATAAAAAATCAAGCCACTCCCTAATTGATAAATGGGCAAGAGACATGAATAGGCAATTTTCAGGTAAAGAAATCAAAAGTATCAATAAGCACATGAGAAAGTGCTCTAAATCTCTAATAATTAGAGAAATGCAAATCAAAACAACTCTGAGGTATCACCTCACCCCTAGCAGATTGGCTAAAATGAAAGAAGGGGAGAGTAATGAATGCTGGAGGGGATGTGGCAAAATTGGGACATTAATGCATTGTTGGTGGAGTTGTGAACTGATCCAACCATTCTGGCTGGCAATTTGGAACTATGCTCAAAGGGCTATAAAAGAATGCCTGCCCTTTGATCCAACCATACCATTGTTGGGTTTGTACCCCAAAGAGATCATAGATAAACAGACTTGTATGAAAATACTTATAGCTGCGCTTTTTGTGGTGGCAAAAACCTGGAAATGAGGGTATGCCCTTCAATTGGGGAATGGCTGAACAAATTATGGTATATGCTTGTGATGGAATACTATTGTGCTAAAAGGGATAACAAACTGGAGAAGTTCCAGGTGAACTGGAAAGACCTCCAGGAACTGATGCAGAGCGAAAGGAGCAGAGCCAGAAGAACATTGTACACAGAGACTGATATACTATGGTAAAATTGAATGTAATGAACCTCTGTACCAGCAGCAATACAAAAACCCAGGACAATTCTGAGGGATTTATGGTAAGGAATGCTACCCACATCCAGAGGAAGGACTGCAGGAGAGGAAACATATAAGAAAAACAGCTGCTTGAACGCATGGGTTGGGGTGGACATGATTGAAGATGTGGACTCGAAACTACCACACCAATGCAACTAGCAACAATTTGGAAATAGTTCTTGATCAAGGACACATGATAAAACCAGTGGAAATGTGTGTCAGCCATGGGTGGGGGGAATGAGGAGGGTGAAGGGGAAAGTAGGGGCTTAAAGTATGTAAACATGTTAATAATGAATATTAATGTTTAAAATTTTAAAAAATAAGAATTCATCTTTATTTGACAGAGAAAAGAAGAGAAATCAATAAATCAACAAATATTTATTAAACATCTACAAGGGATTGTTCTAGGCATCAGAGGGATATAAAGATGAAGTAAATAGTGTATAAACTAGGGAAATAATACAAAAATACAAGGAAAGTTATAATGTAAGAATTAATGTCAATTCAGAACAAAGCACTTAATTCATTGCTGTGATGAATTTAAAACAGTGGTCAACTAATGCTATGAGATTAGAGTAAAGAGAATTGAAGCAAAGTATTTGTGGAGAAGATGGTATTTATATGGGGCCATGAGCAATATACCATCAGAGAAAAGACTGAGGAAAGAACTTGAACAAAAGTCTAGAAAATATTTGGAGGATTATGAATAATGCCATGTGATTGGATGAGAGATGTTTTGTAAAGAAAAGGACATATGACTGAAGAAATAGAAGCTATTTATACTAATATAGCACCTTAAATTTGGCAAATCATTTTAGATTTACTTCCTCATGTGAACTTTGTAAGAACATAGTGAATTAGATATTTCATGTGACATAATACCCATTTTGTAGGTGAATAAAGTGAGGTTCCTACAGGTGAATGGGACTTACCAATGACCACAAAAATTTTAAGTGTTAGAAGTAAGATGTGAACCCAGGTCTTGACTTCAAATTCATCACTTTTTAAACTACAATTGGATCTAAACATAGAAAATCTTGAAGTCTATGCTGAATTTATCTTTTTTTTTTTGAAGTAGTATCTAAGAATTCTCCAGTAGATTTTTTAATAACAGAGAAGAATGCCCTAATAAGACAATGTTTCAAAATAATTCAGCTGGATAGACAAGGTTGGAAGAGACATTGAAAACAAGAGTAACAGTTAGAAAGCTACTCCAGTAGTTCTAATGTAAAGAGAGAAAGGCCTGCACTAAGGTAATAGAAAGAGAAATATAAAAGAAGATGTAAATGTTAATACACAGTAACAAAACTATAGTGAACAATTAGGGAGAGAAAAAGGATAAAAAGTTACCAAAGACAAATTTTAGCCTAGAAGCACTGCCAAGATGGTAGTATTTTATTAAAAAGGAGTCAGAAAAAGAAGCAGATTGGGATATGGTAGATATTAATTTGGCATGATTCATGTTGAACTTTAAGTGATAGAGAGGTATCCAAGCAGAAATGTCAATGAGGAAGGAAGGAAATACGTATTTATTGTCAGGCACTATGCTAAGTATTTTACAAATATCTCATTTGATCCTCATAACAGGAGGTGCTATGATAATCTCCATTTTACAACTGAGGAAATAGGTAAGCAGTAGCTTGCCATGGTTACTTAGATAGAGTCTGAAACTGGATTGGAGCAAGTGTATTTCTGACTCCAAGTCCAATACTCTATCCACTGAGCTACATAGTTGACAAACAAAAGGTGCTTGAAAATGTATTTTGAAAGTTCAGCAAAGAAGTTGAGGCCTTAGCTGGAGTTGATGGCATTAATCCCATAATTAAAGCAGTGGAGTAAATGAGATTGTCCCAAAAAAGAGTTGAGAAACAAAAAAGCAAAAAAGCTAAATACTGATACATTTGGATGGGGTAGAAGTAAAATTATTAGAAAACATAAGGCATTGCCTTGTAAGGAAATGAAGGTTTGTCCAGGGAGCTAGAGTAAGAAACTGCATGAGAATAAAGAGTCCTGGTAGACTGTATGCTCAAAGAAAGGGTAGAAATATCAAGCACAAATTCTATCTTAGAGATAGCTCTTAATTTAATAAATATTAATGAGAAATAGCAAGACTGGACAATCCAGAACAGTGAGGAGTCTACCATTGTAAGAGGGGAAACTAGATATTTAAGGTATGGTTGCCAGAAATTAGATTAACTCGATTTCAAATAAAAAATAGACCCAAGTCAGGATGACTTTTATGGAAGTTTATTTACAATTAGGAAGGTTGAAGGTAGGGAAATAGAGAGAAACTCTGGCCCAGACCAGAGTTTCTGGGCCAGATAAGAATTTAGAGGTCCCAGCAAAGGAGCACAGAGATTAATTAAACAAGGCTTCTAGCCACAAGGCCTTTTACAATTAGAGAGGCAAGAGAGGCCTCCTTGAGGGTAGAGCCTCCAGAAGTGCCAAGGGAGGAGAAAGGAAGTCAGCCTAACTTACCCACGTGACAATTCAGAGGGAAGCAGTCTGAAGTCTCATCAGAGATCCTTCTACACCAAGTTCAAAGCGCTAACTGCCTCCACAGGAAGTTACCATCATATGTAAAAGATAGCATCTTTCATCACTTCCTGTATCCACCTCCAATTTCAAGTGGACAAATGGCAGCCTCAACACTGTTTTGGACTGCCCAAAGGGCAGTCCCTTGTTTTTGATTTGTTACTTATTGTCACATGTGGGTAACTGATCTTCCACTCCCCACTTAATTCTAAGTTGGGTGGGGTGACATTATTTCTGATGGCTAGAGTCTAATAATGAATGAGGATGAGCTAATTCCATTTACACACCACGTAAATAGTTTTGTTGCTTAGTCATTTTCAGTCATGTCCTAATCTTTGTGATTCCCTTTTAGGGAAATATTGGAGTGGTTTGCCATTTCCTTCTCCAATTCATGGAGATTTTGTAAATGAGGAAAGAGAAGCAAACAGGGTTAAGTAACTTGCCCAGGGTCACACAGTTGTTAAGTGAGTGTCCAAGGATACTTTTGAACTCAGGTCTTCCTGACTCCAGGTCTAGTACTCTGTCCACAGGGTCACCTAACTGCCCCTGTAAACAGTCTATGTAAGGATAATAAAAAATTCATAGAGACAATATGATCTAGCAGAAAGAGAATAGGACTGGGAATTAGAAGAACTATCTTCTATTCTGGCCTACCCTATGAGATCTGAGGTAAATTCATTTAACTCTGCAAGTTTTTGAATTGTAAAATGAGGGGATTATTATAAGTGATACCTAAAGATACTTTCCGTTCTAATAAAAATATAGAGACACAAGAGTAAATGCAATGAATGTTCATTGAGCACCTACTCTATTTATAGTTCCATGCTTGAATCTTGGCTCTGATACTGTTTTGCAGGACCTTGGACAAATCACCTAACCTGTGGGAAGTTCACTTCTCTCTCCTAAGAAATATGTATCTCTAATTGTGAGAAAAACATTTTGAAAACCATAAAACACACAATAAATATGAACTATTATCATAATACACAATTCCTGCCCTTTAAGTCCTCTCAGTCTGATTGAGAAAAAGTCTGGAAATAATTTCTCACGTCAAAAGTGTGAAATTATGTGAAATCTCAAGGTCCCTTCTGTTTTTTCAGTCTTTATCTAATACTTCTACTTCTTAGGTGAGATGTTCCATTCTCTTCCCCCACGGAAGTCTTCTTGTCTTTAGGCTTCCTCAGACCCAAATAAAAAAGGTCCAGAGTTCAAACCCCAAGTCTACTTTGCTTGTTATCGGAATTTCTAAGTTTGATATATTTTCATTTTTCAACTTGTCTAAAAGATAGGCTTTCACCACAAGACAGTCAACTATCTGATACTGTCATGATGACTTCATATATCTAAAAGCATTATGTAGCCCAGTGGCTACATTCATTCACACATGCAAACACACAAAGAGAAATGATGGCTCAACACTTAGCAATTTATATAGCCCATAAGTAGATATATCAAGACTTACAGAGCTAGAAAGGAAACAAATAAAACAGCATTTCCAAGGTGAAGAGGGGAATCTGGGCAAGCAAGTTAACTCTGCAAATAGTTGAGGGGTGGATTAAGTCTTAAAAACTTGACTTCAATTAGGAGATTTGAAACCCTTGGAGCTCTCATTTAAGCTTTCCTTTGTCAGATTTATGCAGTCCTCATTTTTTAAGTATATATTGCTGAAAGATTGTAAAATTTAATAGCAAACAGATTACGTACTTAGCAATAGACTAAGCACAATTAGGGCTCACATTCCTCCCACTTCTATAAATAACTGAGTTTCCTTTCCATGTCTGCAAATTTCATTAGGATGGTGGAAAAATGGGGGAGGGGAGAGAGAAGGAACAGAAAAGAAGGGGAGGAAAGCCTAAATCCCTTTCATTGCAAACCATAATTCCAATCACTCAATCAAGAGCATTGTGCAGTCTGAGGGAGTGGGGGGTAGGGAAGAGAGGAATTAAAAGAACCCTCCCCACACTTGTGGATCATAAATCTTAGGCTATAGAGGGAAACTTTTCTACAGATGGCTTAGTAATTCACCTGCTTAGGAGAAATAGTTAACTATTCTGATTTATGATTTACAACCTGCTTCACAGCTTTGGGGCATTCCACTTTCTGTGCCTTGGTTTCTCAATCTGTAAAATGAAGTAGTTGAATTAAATGATCTCTAAACCATCTTTCAACTATAAAATCCTATTGTTTTATGAGTCATTAATCTCTCTTGATGATTTAATATTGTGTAACTCAGGGCAAATCACTTAATATTGTGTCTTCATTTATCAAATGTGCATCATTATATATTGAACAAAGCACTATATAAATGTGATGACTGGGGATAGCTAGGTGGCACAGTGGATAGAGTGTCAGGCCTGGAATCAGGAAGATATGAGTTCAGATACAACCTCAGAAACCTACTATCTATGTGTCCCTGGGAAAGTCACTTAACCCTGTTTGCTTCAGTTTCTATATCTATAAAATCATCTAAAGAAGGAAATGGCAAATCATTCTAGTACTTTGGTCAAGAAAACACTATAAGGCGTCACAAAGATTTGGGCATGACTGAAAAACAACTAAACAAGAACAACAATATATGTGAACTAAACAATAGTTTTCTCTTCCTTTCTTCCTCCTATCTATGTTTTAGAAAAGTGAATTAATTAAATGTCTTTCAAACTCAAAACATCATATCCTACTGGAATATATTAGCATAAGATACTCTTTATCCCTGAAACACAATGTCTTCTCATTTCTGCCTCTCAAAAATCTTCCTTAAATGCTGAACTCAGTTGTCAACTCCAATTCCTCTGTGAATTTTTTTGTTTATCTTATTCATTCTCCCTATTTATGCTCCCCCAAATGGAATTTCCTTGAGGACAGGTGCTGATATGATTTGTTTTGTTTCATTTTTAATGTTTATGTCCCCAACATCTAGCAATATGTGTTGGTAATATTTAATAGCTTGTTGAATGAAATGGGGAAAAATTTTTCTCTAGGGTCCTAGGCTTATACATTGTAGAGATATTATCTGCATTATTGGGAAAAATTAAACAGTTGCCTATGTTATGATGATTCCAATTCAATTTTTATTCATTAGAAGTCAAACAAAGGCTGTGATAAAAAGAAAAGGTTGGAACTTTGAAAGGAGAGAAAAATTGAATTTGGGGTATAGAAAGGACTATCTTTTAATACTGTGGATTTGATCCCCAGTTTCTGAACTTTAATTCAATCCAATTGAGAGGTATTTATTTAGCGTTCAATAAGAGCATCGGTAGAAGATTGGCAGTGTAATGAGGAAAGATTTGGGTTTAGAGTCAGAAAGACTTCCAAGTCATATACTAATTTCATAAGTATGAGCAAATTGCACAACCATTAAGAACCTCAAGGCAATTCTCTAAGATCCTAAATTGCTGATCTGTGTTGGTAAAGGAAGATTTTGCAAAAGGTGTTCCCTACCAATGAAATGAAAGAAAAAAATGGGGCACAGAACTAAATGATAGAAGACTGAAAGATATCAAAACTTTTTGCCTTCAAGGAGCTCAAGTTCATTAAATGATCTTCATCAAATATTAAAGACCCATGTGCTTACTACTTAAAAAATTATAAAAGTAGAAATTTTAGGTTATTTTCTGGATAAAAAAGAGGGAAAAGTTCACCATGTCAAGGGAGAGGATGACATTTGCCATAATTGTCTATGAATCTTGGACATTGGTCTTTTTAGACAGAAATTTCCTGAATTGCTATTTCATGTATGTTGACAAAAGACTTAATTTTAAAGATATTTCATAGTTAATTCTATTGTGACTTTAGAATGCTTTTTAAAAAAATAATCATCTAAAGGTCCTGTGTTCAAATCTGATCTCAGAGACTTCTTAGTTGTGTGACCCAGGGAAAGTCACTTAACCTCCATTGCCTAACCCTTATCACTCTTCTGCCTTAGAACCAATACACAGTATTGCTTCTGAAACAGAAGATAAGGGTTTTAAAAAATCATCATCATCATCATCATCATCATCCAAGACCTTATACAATTATTCCAATATAATCATATACATACCACAACTTGTTCAGTCATTCCTCAACTGATAGACATTCCTTCAATTGCCAGTTCTTTTCCACCACACATAAAACAAAAAACCTGCTATAAATAATTTTGTACATGTGGTTTCTTTTTTCCCTAACTTTAATTTGGGATACAAACCTAATAATTGTATTGCTAGGTCAAAGGGTATGCATAGTTTTATGGCCTTTTGTCAAAGGTTCCAGATTGCTTTCCAGTGAATGATTATATCAGTTTATGACTCCACCAATAGTGTATTACTATCCCAATTTTTCCACATCCCTTCTAATATTTATCATAATTTATTTTTATCATGTTAGCTAGTCTGATGGGTATGAAATGGTACCTCAGAGTTGTTTCAATTTGCATTTCCCTAATCAATGGTGATTTGAAGCATTTTTATATAACTAAAGATAGTGTTAGAATTTATTTTTCCTAGACTATATTAATTCCTAAATATTAGGGAGAATTACTATGCATTCCACTGTCTGTGATTTGGTTCAGAAATATCATCTAGTCTTCTATTTTTTGCATTTTCTTTGTCGTTGGAAATCCCAATGAATATCTTCCTTTTTAACAAAATTTGATTAATAAATGAAGGAGGCAGGGTTCTTTTCCTGAAGACATACAAAACTTCACCTTTCAATTTGGGGAAGGTCTGAGCATCTGATGGACCACCTCCTAATTAACACTGAATACAAATAAATATGTGCATTTTATGTAAGAACAACACTTTTAAAGTACAATAAGTCTCTGAACTATTTTTAATAATATTATTTTGTGCTAACCAATGATGAATAAAATACTTCTTACCATTAATGTGACTTTTGGTGATGCATGGTTTTGCTGACGGATTTGTAGTCTGGTTGATATGTGGTGAGGTTAAGCTTCATTCAGGCATTGAGACTTCCATCTGTTAAACGTGATCTTAGGTTGGTCTTTATTCTTTAGATGTGAGAAAGACTGCTCACATGCATATGTAGAGCCAAACATTGTCAGTACAGCAATACTCACATGCTGCAGTGTGTGGTATGTGACAGGAAGGGTGTTCCAAGTTTTGACAATCAGCTGATCCACGGGTTGAAGGTTTTTCATTTCTCCCCACTTGTGATTGCTCACCAACTCTGCTTGCTGTCATGCAAGTCTTTCTAAATCTTCATTCAGTGACTTGAACTTATTCACCCACATGTCTTAAGCCTTCAGATCAGCAGCTTGAAGCTCAAAATCTCTGACGGAGACACCTGGGATGTAATTCAGGTCAGCACTGTCCACTGCACACTCATGTGGATGGGCTATGAACTTAAAAAGATGAGTACGCTCACAAAATTCTCCAAAGCACGCTTTGAATGACTGCAGGAGATTAGATGTGAAGCCCGCTAGCTGCTGAAAATCAAGATGTTGAGCAGGGTCACTTGTTGTGCATGCATCTTTAAACTCTCCGAGTTTTTCAAAGTGTAGTAAACGACCTGTTTCAATGTCAGTGATGAAGAGTTCTAGCTTATTTTCAAATGCAAACACTGCTTGTTGAAGGGATAAAATTGTATTTCCAACGCCTTGCATTTTCACACTGAGCTGGTTCAGATGTTGAGTTATGTCTACAAGATAGTAGAACTTCAGGAGCCACTCAGCGTTGGCTATCTCAGGATGCTCAACATTTTTCATTTCAAGAAAAGTCCAGATTTTGCTCAGACAAGCTGCGAAACAGTTGAGCACCTTCCCTCTTGACAACCAACACACATTGCTGGGCAGAAGCAGACCAGGATAATTATTCCCAACTTCTTCCAGCAGTGTTTTAAACTGGCGATCATTTAAAGCTCGGGTAACAATAAAATTGACCAGCTGAATGACCAGCAACATCACCTCACCAAGCTGCTGGCCACACATCTGAGCACAAAGCGCCTCCTGATGTAGGATGCAATGAAAACTTAGGATGGGTCTCTTTTCATGTTCACCAAGAAGCGCTACAAATCCTCTGTTTTTCCCCACCATGCACGGAGCACCATCAGTACACACTAAAATTAGTTTATCTATTGGTAGATTTTTTTCATTAGAGAACTCAGTGAAAGACTTGAATAAATCCTGCCCTCTTGTTGTCCCTTTCAAAGGCAAAACAGCAAGACTTTCCTCACGTAGTGTGTCACCGAAAACATATCTTGCAATCATGCTGAACTGGAATAAATGGTTTATATCTGTTGAATCATCCACAGCAAGAGAAAAGAATAGTGCTGCATTTATGTCCTTCAGTTGTGTTTCCTCAATTTGATTTGCCATCATTATCTTTTGATTATCTTGTCTTTATCTGAAAAGTCATCAAATTGTTCATTGGCAACATCAAGCATGACTGTTTTGGCATACTCCCTATTTGTGAATGGCTTTCCCTTTCTCACAATTGCTAAAGTAGCAGCAAAGCTAGCTGAATTCCAGCCACCTTGTTGGGTCCAAACATGGAGTTGCTGCTGACTAGCTTGCACTCTGCACAGTAGCTCTTCACATACTTTCTTCCTGCTGTCCCATGCAGGATATTTCGATGCAAATGTAGTATGTGTAGGTCAAAATGTTGCTTTATATTTGACCGTTTCATCAATGAAATTTGTTCATTGCATATTAGACACACTGCAGAACATGCTCTCTCCAGAAAGGTGAATTCCTCTGTCCATTTCTGCTGAAAAGTACAATACTCATTATCTTTTAATACTCCTCTTCTTCTTTTAGCCATCTTCTTCAATAAAAGGGTTTCTGCAATTAGCTAGCTGACTACTTTATTAAAAGGAAGGAAAGTACAGTTCAGTTTAATAAGAAAATTTGAAGTTAAATACCAGCAAGGGCCTGTCCCCTTCTCCAGCTGTGAAAACAAAAAAAAAAAAGAAAAGCATCCAATTCAAGCTATTTTATTAATCAAAAAACAAGACTTAATGGGGCACTATAGTACTGATATAACTGCACACATACATATAAAACTCCTTTACACTAAGAAAATTGCTGAAATAAAGAGAGAAAAATTCAAGGAAGAATACTTTTTCCTCTCCCTCTCAAGTCAGGCAACAGGAGAAGAAAAAGCTGCCGGCCTGCTGGTTAAGCCATTTGGCGTCATAAATTAAGTAGATCAGGAGATTACAGAAAATAACATTACTTGTGTGCAGGCATTAGTAAGTAGTGGGGGAGGAGGGTACCTTTTCATGGAAAACTGGCCAGGACACATCACACACATTTCCTGGTACAGATGTTTATCAGTGCTGCCTACTCAATCATCCTGTATCAAATGAAACAACTACTAGGGAGAAATGCTTCTCACTAATGAAGCATATGTAAAGATGTAATCTGACTGTAGTTCCCCTTTAAGAGCAGGTAGAAAAGTCAAAAACAATAATAATCCCACAAATAGGGAGTGCAGACCCCATGAACAGAGGTAACAAACAAGACAGTGTCCTCACTGAAAAATCAATATAGCAGCAGAATAGGTAAAACAAGTGAGACAGATCCAGGGATGAATTGTAAATGAATAAATACACTGAGACAAAGCCATGTAAATCAGAGGCAGAGGGGTAACAAACAAGGCAATGTCCTCACTGAAAAATAAATATAGCAGCAGAATAGGAAAAAAAAGTGAGACAGAATTGTAAATGTATATATGAACTGAGATAAAGTCATGTAAATCAGAGGTAGAGGGGTAGAGAATGTAGACAAAAGTGATCAATCACTCTACAGAACCCCAAGATGTCAGTAACAGGTGTGGAAAGAGTAAAAGGAGGGCAGAAGAAGGAACACACATCACACTTACCAAGCCGAACTAAAGACCAGGATTTATCTTGCGCGGCAATATCAATGAGGGAGCCTTCTATCTTAGAAGATAATTGCTGTACCAAAAGGTACGTGACGTGTGACATCATGATGTTGACGTTTCATGTGACGCACGATGTCATGCATAAACTGTTACTGTGCCGTGGTTCATCTGTCAGTGCTCACAGTGTGCGCTCCTGTAACAGCACCTGAAAAAAAAAAATTGACTTTATAGCTCCTGCAGAAAGAGCCATATCTGGTCCTCAAAAGAGCCAGATATGGTTCAAGAACCATACGTTGCCGACCCCTGCTCCATATACTTGAAAAATGAGACCTTTATCAGAGAAACTTGCTAAAAATATTTTTCCCAGTTTGTTGTTTGTCTTTTAATTTTGGTTTCAATAATTTCAGTTGTGCAGAAACTTTTTAATTTAATGTAGTCAAAGTTACTTATTTTACATCTTATAATGTTCTCTATATTTTGTTTTAAACTAAATTATTCCTTCACTCATAGGTCTGACAGGTAAACTATTTTGTTCTCCCCTAATTTGTTTATGGTATCACCCTTTATTTTTAAATTGTATGTCCATTTTGATTTTACCTTGGTATATGTAGTGAGGTGCTGGTCCATGCCTAATTTCTGCCATACTGTTTTCTAATTTTCTCAGTAATTTTTGTCAAATAGTGAGCTTTTCCAGAAGCTTGGATCTTTTTTCATGTCACCTGCCCCTCTGCCCAGCAAATATTAGGTTACTATGGTCCTTTACCACTGCATGTTGAGAATCTAGTACAATGAATTTTAGAGATGGATTGCGAGGCCCTGCCCTACCCTACTCCCTAGACCAATTTCCATGCTTATCCCCACCAGAGACAGAGTGCTACACCATGCCCACCCTTACCCCAGAAAAGGAAAGGATGAAGCACTCCCATTGGACTGCTGGGCAGAGGGGCAGGCAACATGAAAAAATGTCATCAGGCAGTGGAGAAGGGGAAGGGAGCAGTTCCACCTGAGTCCCTCTACCTTTTTAGTAATGAACTTGGCCGGGGTTTGGGGGGATGTGGTGGGAGTGGGTGTTACACATGCCCACAGAGAGTGCTCTGCATACTATCTTTGGCACCCAAGCCATAGGTTTGCCATTACTGATCTAGCCTATTCCATTGGTCATCTACTCTATTTCTTAGCCAGTACCAGATTGTTTTAATGGTTGATGCTTTATAATATAGTTTGAGATCTTAAGCCATATTCCTTTCTGTCTTTTTCCATTAATTACCTTGATATCTCCATGAAACTTTAAATGCCACCTAAGAAGTTCTCACATCATAGGGCCAGGGATGGAGAAAGGAAAGTTATATTCAAGCAGTAACCAGAAAACTTCAAAATTTCCAGTCACCGAAGTATTATAGGTGAAGTATTTCTTGATGTAGCTACTTCCTGTCAGGATCCATTCTGACCAAGGCAAAAAATGACTTTTGAAATTACGCACTGTTCAAAGAGATGTTAGCTTGGGTTGGAATCAAGAAATCAAGAACATCTTGCCAGATGATTAGCTAGCAAGTTGATAATTTATTAAATAACCTCCTTGGGAACATTATAAAATCTGGTCATCCAATCAATGAGTTACTTAATTAGACCTCCTATATCTCTTTCTCTCTCTGGCTCTCTCTCCCCCTCTTTCCTTCATCATCCTTCCTTCCTTTCCTCTCCTTCTCCTCCTCTGGGTCTCTCCCAAGCCTAGAGATTGTTTTTTACAACTTTCCTCCAAGTTCTATATAAATCTAATGGTACAACCTGGAGTATCCTCAAAATTTCCAAGCCAAGAAATATTTTTTACCTAGTCTCTGAGCATCCATTCCGATGCTTGGACACTTACGTTCTTATTCATGCAATTTCGTTGCTCAAATTTGACATCTTTCCCCTTAATAATGATGTGATTTCTTGAAACATAATATAGTAACTAAAAAAAAGAAACAAAATATAACAAAACAACAAAAATGTATTTTTAAGTGTCCTAATGGCAAATTTCAGTATTTATTATAGCTCAGATCTTTTTTGCCCTACACAAATTCCTAACTAGTAGAGGGAGGGAAAGAATAAGGAAAATATGCAGGCATACATAGAACCCCCAAGAATTACTTGGCAACTGTTCTAAGGAAATAGGGATGAGAGAGGGAAGGAATGTCATATTTAGATTCCATTGATCTTGCCATGACTATGTATCATTGTGCACTTGTCTCACACCCCAGCAGTCCCAAATCTAATTTGTTATGCTCCACTTTCATGCTGCTTCTTCCCATCTGCTCTAGGTCTCTTACTCTCCAAGTCTTAGAGCAAGAGTCCTAGTTTTCCAGGATCAGTTTCAGTT
Source organism: Gracilinanus agilis (assembly GCF_016433145.1). NCBI lineage: Eukaryota > Metazoa > Chordata > Mammalia > Didelphimorphia > Didelphidae > Gracilinanus > Gracilinanus agilis. The sequence continues at coordinate 218,133,095 of NC_058133.1, forward strand.
CTCACTTTCACTATGCCCTTTTTAATGGCAGAGCCCTCACTGTTTCCTCCTTCGAACTGAAAAATCTCAAATGGAGTACAAACAGGTTTATCTTTTCTGTCTTAAGTTCACAAAACTGAGACAAGGTTAAATTAAATTATTTTCACAAGGTTACACAAGGAATATCAACACAATTAATTCAGCATGTACTTACTAAACCCTGTTAGATGCCAGTATTAATGTAAGATGCTAGACAGTAAAAGGCAAAAATGGATTTTTTTCTGCTATCAAGAGGTTTATATTCCATTCTGAGTGGGCAATATGTCCAAAGAAATATGTCCATGGAAAATTAAAATATAAGATATATGCAAAACAATCACTGTAGGGAGAAGCACTAGCAATGAAAAGAAATCAGGATTCACTTCTTATATGTGTAAGAAATGGACTACTCATATTATATGAGATGTCTAAATGTAAAAGAGAGGCAGTTTGAGGGGAGACACTGATAGATAGCTCTAAAATCTTGCCCGTGTCTCATTTCCAATGGAAACTGATATTCCTGTCTTAATGGTAGCAGGAAAAAGAATAGCCACTCTAGTCTCCTCTAAGAGAAGAGTAATAGACTGAAATTATATATGCCCATTCTCATAAGTATTTCAATAGAATAAATTTCATCATTGGTTCAGAAGAAAGTTGTATTCTGTACCTTAAAGGTACTCAGTTTACACTTGCCAATTGATTCCCTTCCCACCAAATATAGGTTTTTACACTCACATACCACCACCTTCACCACCATAAATAGTGGATGTTGGTAAATCCATTTATCAAAGCAAAAATCAAACAGAAGTCTGAAAAGTTATATAGATTAGAATATACCAAATATATACAAAAGATGAGCTCTCCTACCAGAGCAAGATCTCTCAGCTCAACTAAAAAGGAGAACCCAATCTCATCTAAGAGAAAATTCAGTGTAGTCTTGAGGAAGGCAAATAATAAATCAGGGAAATGTTGATTAGCCAGTTTCTACCTGCAAATCTTTTTCTTTCCTTCCTATAGTCAGTCACAAAGAGAATCTGGAACTATTTGTCTCCTCTTTCATAGAAGTGAATAAGAATATCTCTCCTATCTAAAACTTTTATGCCCCTTACCTGGGCATTCATTGGTGTACAAAATTTCTCTCCATCAGTTAGGAGAGTCTTATGATGTAAAATGTTCCAGATTTGACTGGAAACCTGTTCTACAGAGGTGATCACACTGAAAAATGGATTTCAAATGAAATTAGGGATTCTATTAGATAAAGATAAGGGTAAGATGGGGTGACCACATAGGTGGATGACCTATACAAATGCATGAAGATAGGAAATGAAATTTTACATATGGGCAAGGGCAAACAGGTGAGAGGCTAGAATATAGAGTGTGTGAATGAGAGAAATGTTCCAAAAGCTTTCAAAGGTAAAATGGTAGCAAAACTGGACAAGCATTGAAAGGGAAAAGGTGGAAATAGATCACAAAAATGTAATATTGAAAGATTTAAATTTTCTACTCTCAGAATTGGATAAATCTAATTTTAAAAAATAGACATTAAGGATGTAAATAAAATCTTATATAATCTATATATGATAGACATCTAGAGAGAATTAAATGGGCGTTGAAATAAATATACCTTTGTTATGACTAAAAATATGAGGCTGGCCATAAATTTTTAATACTTTATTAATCAGAAAGGAGAGGATGATTCCAAAGAAAGGGTATAGCCTCCATTTTGCTGACTAAGACTCAACCTCTTATCTCAGTAAGTGCCTAGAATATCTGATCTATCTCCATCCCAGAAGCCAAGAGACAGAAATCCAGTTCGGCCTCAGTTTATCTGACTTTCTCTCAGCCCACTATATCATACTGCCTTCTGAGCCAGTGGTGATCCTTTCTCATTTGCCAAAGTCACACAGAGATACACTCAGTGGACATCTGGTCTGCATCCTACCTTAGTTGCTGATTTTGCCTGCTGACTACAGAGGGCACCAAAGTTTCAGTTCTATCCTCAAGATCAAAGTCCCCTCAATAATTTCCTTCATACACCATTTTTCTCAGTGACTGAAATTTTACAAAAATTGACCATATATAAAGATACAAAAATTTTATAACTAAATGTATAAATGTTAAATGGATCCTTTTCAGATCACAATGCAATAAAATTATATTTAATAATGGATGATGGAATAAAATAATAAAAATTAATTGGAGACTGAATAACTCAATCTTAAGTAATGAATAAGGAGTTAAATAAAAAATAAGTTAAAGAAACAATAAATAATTTTATTTAAAAATGATAATAAGAGGGACAGCTGTGTGGTTCAGTGGATTGAGAGCCAGGCTTAGAGACAGGAGATCCTAGGTTCAAATATGGCCTCAGACACTTTCCAGCTGTGTGACCCTGGGTAAGTCACTTAATCCCTATTGCTTAGTCTTTACCACTCTTCTGCCTTGGAACCAATACAAAGTATTGACTCAAAGACGGAAGGTAAGTTTTTAAAAAATAATAACAAAATAAATAAAATTTTAAAATGATAAGGAGACAACATACCAAAACTTATGGGATACAGCAAAAAACAGGAATTAGAAGAAAATTTATATCTCTAAATGCTCATATTGTTAAAATGGAGAAAGAACAGATCAATGAATTCGGTATATACTTTTTTAAAATAGAAAAAGAATAAACTAAAAATCTCTAATTAAATACTAAATAGTAAATCCTAAGAATTAAAGGTGAGATAATAAAATTAAATGCAAGAAAATAATTGAATTAATAAATAAAACTGAGGGGGTTTCATGAAAAAGCAACAAAATAGATAAACCACTGGTTAATAGGATTTTTAAAAAGAAGAAAACAAAATAAAAAATGAAAATTGTGAATTTACCAGTAGTAAAAATGAAACCAAAACAATTATTAGAAGTTATTTTATCAATTATTTGCCAAAAAACTTCACTTCAAGTGAAATGGATGAAAACTGTTATAAGTAAAGTATGTGCAAAGGATGCAGAGACATGGAAAAGCAGGAGAAAGAAATTCGAGAATTCTACTGGAGTCAATTAGCTTATGCTGGAGGATTCATTCTCTCTTTACCTGAAGAGAGGACTGGATTACCTTCCTTTACTGGCTTTGGTATATATGGACTTATCCATCCTACCTGCTTCTCCGGTACCTAATTGAATCATCTTGTGAGTTTCCTGTGTGATCCTGTACAGCTGAGCCATCTCAAGTCAAGACTGTGAGACTCTGGTTGGAATCCTTTTGAATTCAAACCATTCCCTTGGGCCCTGTCCTTCCTAACTGCTTAACTACTTCTGTTACCAATAAAGGGGGGTTTGTTTTGGGTTAGAGTAGGATATTTATAGCAGGGTCTGGGTCTTTAAATTGATAGGTGAGCTCAGTGTAGGGAAAAATCCCTGAAGACTTCTGACACCAGGACCCATAGATCTTGTAGGTTTAGGTAGAAAGCTTTAGTGTTTCACCTTTCACCTTTCCCTTATTTAATTAAACATCTTTTATATATTAGCTAAGTGAGTGTTTGTGTGTCCTCTCAGAGTCTAACTTGACCAGCCCTGTGCTTGGGTGGCATTCTCAAAGCTAGTTAATCTTCTGATACCGGCCTAAATAACATCCTATAGTACAAGACCTATACCATCCCAAACCCACCTGATCTTTCAGTTTGTTAACTTTAATTAAAACAATACTTACAAAAATATAAATTGCCTAGACTACAAGAAAAGGAAATAGAATGTAAGCAAATTTATTTCAGAAAAAGAAATTGAATAAGCTATAAAACAACTTCTAAGAAAAGAGTATCAGGACCTCATGGATTTACAAATTAATTTTGCCAAACACTTAAAAATCATCTGATTCCTAAAATGAAATAAATTATTTAGAATAATTGGTAAAGTAGGAGTCCTTTTCTGAAATAAATATAGTGCTGATACCTAAACAAGACAAAGCAAAAACAAAGAAAGGAAATTATAAGCCAATTTCACTAATAAATATAGATGCAAAAATTATATTAACCAGGAGACTACAACAACATATCACAATAATTTTGCATTATGGCCCAACAGGATTTATACCAGGTATTCAGAAATGGTTTAATATAAGAAAAACTATTAAGATAATTGAGAACATAAAATGGTAACAAAAATCAAATGATGAATAGATGCAGAAAAACCTTTTGAAAAAATACAACCCTAATTCCTATTTTAAAACACTTGAAAGCATAAGTACAGATGGATTTTTACTTAGATTAATTCAAAGAATTTTTAAAACCATCAGCAAGCAATATCTATAATGACAGTCAGTTAGAAGCCTCTTAGGAGTAAAGTAAGAATGCCCTTTTCCACCAATATTATTTAATATTGTCCTAGAAATGCTAACAATAGCAATAAGAGAAGAAAAAGTAATTGATGGAATCAGAATGGGCAGAGGTAATAAAAATATCTTTTCATAAATTGTATGATGATATATAGAGAAGAGAAAATCCTAGAGATTCAACTAAGACTTAATTGAAACTATCAATAATTTTAGCAAAGGAGCAGGATATAAAATAAACCCACATAAGTCATCAGCATTTCTATATATCACTAAGACCTAAAAGTAGAAATGGTAAGGGATAACCCATTTAAATTAGCAATAAATTAAATACCTAGGACTGTATCTTTGAAAACAAATCCAAAAACTATATGAACAAAATTGTGAAATACTTTTTAATCAAGAAAAGTCAGACTTAAATAATTTGAGAACTATTCATTTTTCATGAGTGGGCATAGCGAATATAATTAAAATGACGATCCTACCTAAACTAATCTACTCATTCAATGTCATCCCAATTAAATTACCAAAAAAAATTTATAATACTAGAAAAAGTAATAAAATTCATTTGAAGAGCAAAATGTCAAGAATAACAAAAAATATTGGGGGAAGGGGAATTAAGGAAGGAGGTCTAGCAGCACTGGAATTCAGACTATATTGTAAAGTAGTAATTAACAAAAGTATCTGTTACTATCAAAGAAATAGAAAAGTAGATCAATAGAACAAAATAGGCATACAACAAACAGTCTTAAAAGATTTTAGTAACCTTGTGTTTGTCAAAGATAAAGATCCAAATATTTGGAATAATAATTCACTGTTTGGTAAAAAGTGTTGGGAAAATGAGAAAGCAATTTGGCAGAAACTAGATGTAGAACAATATACCATTTACTTAGATAAGATCAAAATACATACATGACCTAGGAGTAAAAGAAGATATAATAAACAAATTAGAAGAACAGAGAACATATTACCTATCAATTTATGACTAGGAGAATTTATAAATGAACAAGAGTAAGAAAGTATTGTGAAATATAAAATGGATAATTTTGACTCTATTAATTAAAAAAGATTTTGTACAAATAAAACTAGTGTACTCATGATTAGAAGAACAGCAATAATTTGAGGGGGAAATTATAGGAAGTTTCTTGGATTGAGGTCTTGTATCTAAAACAATTAGAGAATTTTGTCAAATATATAAGAAAATGATTGAGAAATGGCCAAAGATATGAACAGTTTTGGGATGAAAAAAATCAAAACTATATATAACTGTATGAAAATGCTACAAATGATAATTGATTAGAGAAATATGAATCAAAACAACTCAGATATCATCTCATACCTATGAGATTGGCTAAAATGATAGATAAAAAAATAAAAATGTTAGAGGGGATGTAGACAAATAGGTACACTAATACATTCTTTAGGGACTTATGAACTGATCCTACCATTTTGGAGAGCAATACAGAATTATACTCAATGAATTATACAACTGTATAACTTTTGATGCAGTAATACAACTATTGGGTTTATTTCCTAAGGGGATAAAGGAAAAAGAAAAATAAACTATATGTTCTAAAGTATTTAGAGCAGGTCTTTTATGGTGACAAAGAACTGAAAGCTGGAGGGATGTCCATCAACTCAGGAATGGCTGAACAAGTTGTGATATATGATTGTAATAGAATACAACTGGGTCACAAGAGACAACAAACAAAATGACACCAAAAAAACTAGAAAGACTTACATGAAGTGATACAACATGAAGTGAGCAAAATCATAAGAAGGTTGTACATGGTAGCAAAAATAATATATGATAAACCGTGAATGACTTTATTATCAAAAAGGTAAGGATCTAAGGCAACTGCAAAGGACTCATGATGAAAAAGGACATCCACTGTCATAGAAGAAATGGAGAAGCTGAATACAGATTGCAACATACCTTTCTTCACTTTATTTCCTCCAAGAAATTTTCTCTAGTCAAAGCCTGATGAACAGGGAAATATATTGTATGTAATAACATATGTACAAACTCTTATTATCTGCCTTATTTGAGAAATTGGAGGGAGATGAAAGTGGGGAAAACAAGACAAATTTTTGGACATAGCTAATGTGAGAATTTGTTTCTCTTTAATAAGCATACTTATGAAAATGTATTACATATTTATAACAGATCATATATATTATTATAATGTGTATTATGTTATATAATATAAAAAGGAATTCTTTATTCCTTTTTTAATTTAACAGGGGACCTGGAGGTCCTCTTACCATAGAGATGTATAGGGATTAACCATGCCACAGTGACAGGAAGGAGAAACCATAAAGACAGGAAGTGAGGTAAGAGGAGGGTATAAAGGGGGCAAGGGTCAGTTGTGGTCTGTCAGTGGCTGACAGCTAGTGGGGATCAGTTACTGACAGTGGGTCTGTCAGTTGCTGACAGTTAGGGCCGGCAGTTGTAGGGAAGTTGGCTACTTGGTGTATGTTGGGTAGATGGTTGACACTTAGTTGGTGGAATATAAAGGCAGGCCTGAACTTACTGAGAGAGCTTTTTTGGCTTTAGCTTTTAGAGGGCTTTTTGACTTTTGGGTTTGAGGCTTTTGGTTTGGACTTTTAGGGTTTTTTCTCTTACTTGAACTTTTTGGGAGGTGGCTGGTCTTCATTGACAGACCTAATTGGGGTTGGATTAAACACTGGGTTGGTTTTGATTGGGCTGGATTTGGTTGGAACTTTGTGAGGTGGTTGTAATTAGCAGTAGTTATAGGTAGTTATAGGTAGATACCTGGATTGTTTTGGTCCTTTAACTTTGTGCTGAATTGGCACTATGCAGGTTAACTTTTTGCTTCTTTGGCACTGGGCAATGTCTCTTTTTGTGTTCCCTTCTCATGGAATGAGACAGAATCATTAAGCAAAGTCCCATAATTTTTTATGAATAAATGGCAGGTTTCCATTTTTTGGAAACTTTTGGGTGTACAGGGACATTAGGGTTAATGGATATTTTTAAACTTATCATAGTGCAAAATAAAAAAAAACTTTTTAATACTGGTAGCATGTGCTTCACACCTAAAAAAAAAGGAGAGAAAAAGTAAAACTCAAATATTGTATTGCACATGCAGGAAGAAAAACAATAATAAAATATGTTTTAAAAATCAAAAATATATAGCTTACAATCAGTGACACACTGTGTCACCCAAGGAAAGGTAGAATATAAAGGTTCCTTACCAAAAAACCCATTTCCTTTTAAACTTGGCTATGAACCACTTTGTGAGTGCAAATGATTTTCACAAAGTAACAGCTTCACAATAAAATGCACATTCAAAGAGATACCAAAATTCCCTGAAATTATAATAGGCCAATTAATGACAATAGGAAACAAACCCTCTATCATATAGGATTTACATGAGCTGCTGTGTGACATTTTTTTAAACCTTAGAAGCTAAAGGATACTTCTCACAAGTTCTATAGATGTAGCAAATCTTTCAACCTTGGCTGAAATGCTTCCTCTTGGGTGCCATTTAGGGGTACCATGCCCCTTGGGAAAATTTTATAAGACTATAACCCATCACAGGGTAACCAATCCCTTGGGTTTGCTCCCTCCTTTGGCATGGAACTGTAACAGCTCTAAAATCATGTCTATTATATGCGCTATTTTAATATGGAGGCAAGATATTTAACTCATTAAATTCTCCAACGGTTGTTAATACAGGTTGTAACCAGTTTGATGGAGTCCATCCATCATCATATATGTGACAATTAACAAAGGTAAAAAGGAACAAAAGGCTGTTAAGGCTACATGTGATCTTGATGGATCTGGTGACAAACCTAGCATCCATAAGGAACTATGATTTTGCCACTGAAGAGGGTTTTTAATGACAATTATGGGCTTGCACAATGATATTTTGTTCAGTACAGTTATAGGGGAAAGGTACAAATAAAAACAATGTAATAGAATATATCTAATAGGCAAAAACACAGTAGTTTAAAATGATTCAGTGTAACAGAATAGATATTGATCAGATTAATACATGAACTTAAAAAAAATTAAATTGTAAAGCAAACAATCAGATACAGAAACTTCTATGAAACAATGGAGTCTGAAAAAGCTTAAAATCCACCTCCAGACTCTTCAAGATTTCTTCCCCTGCCCAGGATCATTATCCATTTAGTTTCCTTTTGTCACACCCCTGGGATCTCTCATAGTGAGGGGGAATTCCTCACTGAACACGGTGTAGAGGAATCCCAAATTGAATATATTTTAGAAACTGGGTAGGCCCAAATGGCAAGGGGGTATGGGGAGATAAATTTCTCCCTTGAATCTCAGGCAAACTAATCTCAAAAACCAAGCGTCCGGAGCCAGCCAGATTCAACTATGGGGGGTCCGTGAAACAGCCACCTGAGAGACCATAGGGGGAGGGAGGGGAACCATGCACGCAAGAAGACAAGGAAGTCTAATGGAACATGGCCCGTTTATTGCTGGTATAGGGCAAGAATATATATGTTCAGGGTGAGGGGGTTGGCGGTCGGGATGAAGAGAAAAAGGAACAAGTAGTTACGAGGCAGGAACATGGAAAAAGAACACGCAGTTATGTGGAAAGTCTGGAGGACGTTTTGCAACTATGCCTCCGTCCAAGCGGGGCTCATAATCCATATCGTTCTCGAAGAGTTACTATTTTTATTTTATAGTCTTGGCTCCTAACAACCAAGGAACCCAGGAATGGTAGGATGAAAAAAATCCTAAAACTGGGAGCTGTTTGAAATAGGTAATGCACTGCTCTTTGTATTTTTACTTCCTATTTGGAAGAGTAATCTTCCTTCCCCTTTCCCCTTGGGGTAAAACACTAAGGGTCACATGCTACCTCAGACCCCTCCCTCACAAACAGAGCATGGAAGCCTATCTGGGTTAGCCAAACTGGGGTTCTTATATTTCACCCTCAACAGAAAAACAAGGTGCTTCTAAATGGCTTTAGAACACTCTGGCAATTGGGCATGGATTGCAGTAGCTCATGGACAGCAGGAATTACAAGGACCCTCAGGAAGTGTCTAGTTGAACCTGGAGCAGCAGCGGCAGGAGCTCCACTTCCACAGAGGGGCTGGTGGGGCAGCCAGAGGAAAAAATGCAGGAGCAGGTGGCTGGGACCACCTAGGGTGTTAGCAGCAGGAGGAGACTGGATCATCAGTCAAGAGGATCAGCAAGAGAAGCAGTTTATCCCTCCCATCCAAGAGCTCCTAGAAAAGCCACTCAAATGAAAGTAGTCAGGCAGGGTAGCTGGGGAAAATGGGAAAGAAAATAAAACAGCATGAGTAGGGCAGTTTTGCAAAATTTATCTAGGCTATCTTAAAAAAAATGAGAATTCTTTTTCCAATTTCAGTGGTTGCCACCAATGTAAAAATTAAAATTAATATGTAATAACTTCAATTATAATATTTTTAAAAGATTTATTTATAATCACTAGAAGTAAAGGAATAAAAAGCTGAAGAAATAAAACTACATGCCAAGCTAATCTACTTGTTCAAAAGTCCTGCATTCAGAGTTGCGCTCATTCCAAGAGAAGAAAGCTGGACATGAAAATCCACCAAATTTATCTACTGTCTAGAGTCAACCCACAATTGACATAAGATGACAGGAAGTCAGTGGGCTCCTGGGTAATGTAGTTTTAAAGGTACAAGATTTCTAATTACATACTTTGTAATTTAATATCTCCATTTATTCATCTATAATATGGGGAATAACCTATGAGGGCATCTGCTTCATAGGCTTTGTTGTAAGCGTCAAATGAAATAATGTGTAAAGCTGCACCCTTTAATTTTGGTTGTGTTGATTTTATTTGTGCAGAAAACTTTTAATTTAATGTGGTCAAAGATATCTTTTTATATCTCATAAAGTTCTTCATATATTCTTTTAACCTAAATTCTTTCTTTATCAAAGAACTGACAGGTAAACTATTTTGTGTTCCTCTATTTTGTATATGATATTACCTTTTTCTAAATCATGTATTCATTTTTACTTTCGTAAATGGCATGAGATGTTGGTCTGTGCCTATTTTCTGCCATATTGTTTTCTAGTTTTCCTAGCAGGTTTTGTCAAATAGTGAGTTCTTCCAGAAGTTTAGATTTTGGGGTTTGTTAAACATTAGACTACTACAGTCATTTACCATTGTGTTTTGCATCTATCTATTCCATTGGTCCTCCACTCTATTTCTTAGCCAGTACCAAATTCTTAGAATGATTGACGCTATAATTTGATATTTGGTTCAGCTAACCCACCTTCCTACAATTTTTTTTCATTAATTCTGAAGCCATCCAGCAGTTCCACAAAGATTTCTAGTCGGTAGGACACTCAGAAAGGGGAACCAAGGACTGAGTAAAAATGGGTTACAGGTCAAAGACTAATGGAAAGACAACATAAGGTGAGAATAAAGACATGCAGACATAGAAAGTTTTGGAATAAGATAGAAAGATAGCAAGTAAGCTCTGGTGGTCAACAGCTTCATGGTTTAGAGCTCTGATGGTCAAGAGCTTAGATGGTTCAGAGCTCTGATGGTCAAGAGCTTCATCCTCAATATCATATCACCACTTTTATTGGGGTGACAACAGTATAGGGGGAAGGGCATAGCCAAGTGGTTTGATACATTAACATTATAAAGTAATCATCAGGAGATACAAACTGCCTGAACTTAAAACAATAGGTAGAGCTAACACCTGGATCAGGAGCCCATATGGCCTAAGGTGTCTAAGAGATGTTTGATACATAGGTTAATTGAAAAATAAGTAGACAGAGGTAGCTGACCAGTCTTCTGGAATGTAGCCTTAGGGAAGGGCTAGGAATTTGGCAAGGTGGAGGTTCAATTTAACTCAAGGTTACAGAAATCAATCATAAGCAATACAAGAGTCATTTTTGAGCACTCTTAAAATAATATCACAATTAATGTATACCTGGATTGCTACAAATTCTCTTGATATCTTAGGTCTTTTGTTCTTCCAAATGAATTATTTTTTCTAGATCTATGTAATAACATTTGGTTGGTATTGATTAAATTGGTTTGATTGGTATTGCTCTGAATAAGTAAATTAATCTAGGAAGAATTGTCATTTTTATTATATTGAATTCTTACCAATGATGAATTAACATTTATTCATGTGAAAAGTGTTTTGGTGTTATGATCATATAGTTCTTTAGTTTCCTTTGGCATGTAAACTCTTGTGTATTTTATATCAACTTCATTTGTATTGAATGTGATTCCTCTTTCTATCTTTTTCTGTTGGTTTTATTTGTAATATAGAGAAATGCTGATTTTTTTGTATCCTGCAGCTTTGCTGAAGTTCTTAATTGTTTTGATTAGTTTTTTGGTTACTTCTCTAATTCTACTATCCCATAAAAATTGCTAGATTTTGTTTTTCATTGCCTAATCTAATTCCTTCAATTTTTTCTTCTTCTACTAGTGCTATACATAGCATTTCTAGTACAATATTGAATAATAGTGGTGATAAAGGGCAACCTCGTTTCACTCCTGATCTTACAGGGAAGGATTTAATTCATCCCCATTAGAAATGTTTGCTATGATTTTAGATACATGCTATTTATCATTTTGAGTCATTTTTCATTTATTCCAGTGTTCTCTAGTGTCTTTAATAGGAGCAGATATTGTTCTCAAAAGCTTTTTCTTCATCTGTTGAAATAATCATAAGGTTTCTGTAAGTTAGCTTATTGGTATGGACAATTAATCTGACAGTTTTCCTAATATTAGACTATCTCTGCATAAAATTCATCTGGTGCATGATCCTTGTGATATGTTGTTATAATATCCTTCCTAGCATTTTGTTTAAGATTTTTGCATTAATATTCATTAGGGGTATTTGCTAATAGTTTTCTTTCTCTTTTTTTTCTAGATATACCTTACTAGTGTCATAAATACCTTACTAGTGTCATAAAAGGAATTTGGTAGAGTTCTTTCCTCAACTATTTTTCCAAAGAATTGATGTAGCCTTAGAACTAATTATTCTTTTAATATTTGATATAATTCATTTGTGAAATCATCTGGCCATAGAGATTTTTCCTTAGGGAATTTATTGTCTATTTCATTTTTTTTCTGAAATGGTATTAAGTATTCTATTTCCTCTTCTGTTTACCTGAGAAACTTATATTTCTTTAAATACTCATCTGTTTCCCTTAGGTAACCAGATTTGTTGTCATATAACTATGCAAAGTAGTTCCTAATAATTTATTTGTGGTTTCCTCTTTATTTTTTGTAATTTCAACCTTTCCATTTTTAATACTGCTCATTTAGGTTTTTGCTTTCTGTTTTTGATCAAATAATCAACGATTTATCTATTTCATTGTGTTTTTTTTCATAAAACAAATTCATTCTTCTATTCATTAGTTCAATGTTTTCCCTACTTTCAGCTTTATTAATCTCTCCTTTGATTTTCAGGATTTCTAATTTGGTTTTAAATAGGGACATAAATTTGGTCTTTTTCTAGTTTTTTTTTTAATTGCATATCCACTTCATTGATCTGCTCTTTCTCTGTTTTATTGGTATAAGCATTTAGAGAGAGATAAATTTTCCTCTATCTACTGCTTTAGGAGCATTCCAAAAATGTTGGTATGTATGCTGCCTCCTTGTCATTTTCATTAATAAAATTATTGCTTCTATTACTTGCTCTTTTACCTACGCATCATTTAATGTAACACTAGTAGTTTTTTTAATTTAACTTTATTTGTTTTAAAATTGTATTTTTCCAATTACCTACAATAATAATTTTTAATATACATTTTCCAATTCTTAAGATCCAAATTGTCATCCTTTCTCTCTTCCCTCCCACTTCCCAGAGATGGTAAACAATTTAATCTGGGTTTTACGTGTATTGTCATGTAAAACATACTTCCATATTGGTCATCATTATAAAAGGATACTCACATAAAGCCAAAACCCCAAAATAATACCATAAATAAGTTAATGTGAAAATTAGTATGCTTTGATCTGCATTCTGACAGCAATAGACTTTTTTTCTCTGGAGGTCCTGTTTATTTCACTCTGCATCAATCACTCCAGCTTTTTTTTTCCCTGAAATCATACTGTTCATCATTTCTTATAGCACAATAGCATTCATTACCATCATATACCACAATTTGTTAGGCCATTTACTAATTAACAGATATCCCTTCTATTTCCAATTCTTTGCCAAAATAAAGGGAACTCCTATAAACAGTTTTGAGCAAGTGGGTCCTTAACCCATTTTTTAAATCAATTTGAGATACTGACATAGCAGTGGTATTACTCGATCAAAGGGCAGGCAGTTTTATATCCAACTGGATATAGTTCCAAATTGACCTCCAAAATGATTGGATGGGGTAAGCTGGGTAGCTCAGTGGATTGAGAGTCAGGCCTAGAGACAGGAGGTCCTAGATTCAAATCCAGACTCAGACACTTCCCAGCTGTGTGACCCTGGGCAAGTCACTTGACCCCCATTGCCCACCCTTACCACTCTTCCACCTAGGAGCCAATACACATAGAAGTTAAGGATTTAAAAAAAGAAAACAAAACAAAATGATTGGATCAGTTCACAATTCCACCAACAATATATTAGTGTTCCAATTTTGCCACATCACCTTCAAAATTTATAATTTTCCTTTATTGTCACTAGCCATTCTGATAGATTAGAAGGGGTGCTTAAAAGTGTTTTAATTTGAATTTCTCTGATCAAGAGTGATTTAGAACATTTTTAATAATTATTAATAACTTTGATTTCTTTATCTGAAAACTGCTTGTTCTTGTCCTTTGACCACTTATCAATTGGGGACTCACTTATATTCTTTTAAATTTAACTCACTTTTCCATATATGAGAAACAAGGCCTTTATGAAAGAAATTTGCTATAAAAATTTCCTCATTTGTTGTTTCCCTTCTATTTTTTTACATTTGTTTCCTTTATACAAAGCCTTTTTATATGTAATATAATCAAACTATTAATTTATAATAATGTTCTCTATCTCTTGTTGGGTCATAAATGCTTCCCTTCTCCATATATCTGACAGGCAAATTATTCTATTCTCTCATAATTTACTTATGGTATCAACCATTATTGTTTAAGTCATATACCCATTTTAGCATTATCTTGGTATGTTGTGTGAGATATTGGTCTATACCTAGTTTCTGCTATACTGCTATACTCTTTTCTCATTAGTTTTTATGAAAGAGTGAGTCCTTATCCCAAAATCTGGAATTTTTGCAGCTTTTAATCACTAGATTGCTGTGGTCATATACCCCGTTATTTAGTTTATCAAATCTATCCCACTGATACACCATTCTATTTCTTAACCAGTAGATATTTTATTTCCCCAATTACATCTAATAATAAATTTCAATATATGTTTTCCAAAATTACAAAATCCAAATAGTCTCCCTTTCTCCTTTCCCTCCCCTGTCTAGGAGATGGGAAATTATAATTTGATCTGGATTTAACCTGTATTATCATGTAAAAGATACTCCAGTATAGGTCACTGTTATAAGAAAATACTCATATAAGACAAAAACCCCAAAATAAAAAAGGAAATAAACTAATGTGAAAAGTAATATGCTTTGATTAGTACCAAATTGTTTTTATGATTACTGCTTTATATTACAGTTTGAGATATGGCACTTAAAGATCACCTTACATTGCATTTTTTCTTTTTTTTTTCCTTTTTATCCATTTAATAATTTTTCTTTTTTAGAAAAGTTAACATGGTTACATAATTCATACTCTTACTTTTCCCTTCACACCCCCACTTCACACCCCCAATAGCCGATGCGCATTTCCACTGGTTTTAACATATGTCATTGATCAAGACCTATTTCCAAATTGTTGATAGTTGCATTAGAGTGGTAGTTTCCAGTCTACATCCCCAATAATATCCGCCTCAACCCATGTGTTCAAGCAGTTTGTTTTCTTCTGTGTTTCCACTCCTGCAATTCTTCCTCTGAATGTGGGTAGTGTTCTTTACCATAAGTTCCTCAAAATTGTCCTGGGTCATTGCATTGCTGCTAGTACAGAAGTCCATTACTTTCTATTTTACAACAGTGTATTGGTCTCTGTGTACAATGTTCTTCTGGCTCTGCTCCTTTTGCTCTGCATCAATTCCTGGAGGTCTTTCTAGTTCACATGGAATTCCTCCAGTTTATTATTCCATTGAGCACAATAGTATTCCATCACCAGCATATACCACAATTTGTTATGCCATTCCCCAATTGAAGGGCATACCATCATTTTCCAGGTTTTTGCCACCACAAAAAGATCAGCAATAAATATTTTTGTACAGATCTGTTTATCTATGATCTCTTTGGGGTACAACCCCAACAATAGTATGGCTGGATCAAAGGGCAGGAATTCTTTAATAGCCCTTTGAGCATAGTACCAAATTGCCATCCAGAATGGTTGGATCAGTTCACAACTCCACCTGCAATGTATTAATGTCCCAATTGTGCCACATCCCCTCCAACATCCATTGCTCTACCCTTCTCTCATTTTAGCCAATCTGCTAGGTGTGAGGTGACACCTCAGAGTTGTTTTGATTTGCATTTCTATAATTATTATGGATTTAGAGCACTTTCTCAGGTGCTAATTGATACTTTTGATTTCTTTATCTGAAAATTGCCTATTCTTGTCCCTTGCCCATTTATTGATTGGGGAATAGCTTGATTTTTTATACAATTGATTTAACTCCTTGTATATTTGAGTAATTAGACCCCTGTCAGAGTTTTTCATTATACAGATTTTTTCCCAATTTGTTGTTTCCCTTCTCATTTTGACTACATTGTTTTTGTTTGTACAAAAGCTTTTTAGTTTAATATAATCAAAATTATTTATTTTACAACTTGTAATTTTCTCTAACTCTTGTTTGTTTCAAAAATCTTTCCTTTCCCAGACATCTGACAGGTATACTAATCTATGTCCACTTAATTTTTTTATAGTTTCCCTCCTTATATTCAAGTCACTTACACATTCTGAATTTATCTTGGTGTAAGGTGTGAGATGTTGATCTAAACCTAATCTCTCCCATATTGTTTACCAGATTTCTCAGCAGTTTTTGTCAAATAGTGGATTCATGTCCCAAAAGCTGGGCTCCTTGGGTTTATCATATACTATCTTGCTGACATCACTTACTCCAAGTCTATTCCACTGATGCTCCCTTCTGTCTCTTATCCAGTACCATACCGTTTTGATGACCACTGCTTTATAGTACTGTTTAATATCTGGTACTGCTAGACCACCTTCCTTCACATTTATTTAATTATTTCCCTTGCTATTCTTGATCTTTTGTTATTCTAAATGAACTTTGTTATAGTTTTTTTCTAATTTAGTGAAAAAGTTTTTTGGTAGTATGATAGGTATGGTGCTAAATAGGTAAATTAATTTGTGTAGAATGGTCATTTTAATTATGTTAGCTCATCCTACCCATGAGCAATCAATGTTTTTCCAATTGTTTAGATCTACTTTTAATGGTTTGGAAAGTGTTTTGTAGATGTTTTCATATAATTCCTGTGTTTGTTTTGGTAGACAGATTCCTAAGTTTTTTAAATTGTCTATGGCAATTTTAAATGGTGTTTCTCTTTCTACCTCTTGCTGCTCTAATGTGTTGAACATATATAGAAATGCTGATGATTCATGTGCATTTATTTTGTATCCTACAAATTTGCTAAAGTTGTTGATTATTTCTATGAGCTTCTTAGTTGATTCTCTAGGTTTTTTTAAGTAGAATATCATATCATCTGCAAAGGGTGATAGCTTAGTCTCCTCATTGCCTGTTTTGATACCTTCAATTTCTTTTTCTTTTCTAATTGCTACTGCTAGTGTTTCTAGTACAATGTTAAATAATAGAGGTGATAATGGGCATTCTTGTTTCACACCTGATCTTATTGGGAAGGTTTCTAATTTATTCCCATTGCATAGGATGCTTGTTGATGATTTTAGATACATACTGCTTATTATTTTTAAGAAAGGACCTTCTATTCTTATAATTTCCAGTGTTTTCAATAGGAATGGATGTTGTATTTTGGCAAAGGCTTTTTCAGCATCTATTGAGATAATCATGTAATTTTTGTTTGTTAGATTGTTGATATGGTCAATTATGTGGATGTTTTTCCTAATGTTGAACAATCCTTACATTCCTTGTATAAATCCCACCTGATCATGGTGGGATAATCCTCTTGATCACTTGCTGGAGTCTCTTTGCTAGTATTCTATTTAAGATTTTTGCATCTATGTTCTTTAGGAAAATTGGTCTGTAGTTTTCTTTCTCTGTTTTTGATCTCCCTGGCTTTGGAATCAGTGCCATATTTCTGTCATAAAAGGAATTTGGTAGGACTCCTTCTTTGCTTATTATATCCAATAATTTGTATAGTATTGGGATTAGTTGCTCTTTGAATATTTGATAGAATTCACTTGTAAATCCATCAGGCCCTGGCGATTTTTCTTAGGAAGTTCTTTGATGGCTTGTTCAGAATGTTTTTCTGATACGTGATTATATAGGTATTCTATTTCTTCTGCTGTTAATCCAGACAATTTATATTTTTGTAAATATTCATCCATATCATCTAGATTGCTATATTTATTGCCATATAATTTGGCAAAATAGTTTTTATTGATTGCCTTAATTTCCTCTTCATTAGAGGTGAGGTCTCCCTTTTCATCTTTGATACTGTCAATTTGGTTTTCTTCTTTCCTTTTTTTCATTAGATTGACCAGTACTTTGTCTATTTTATCTGTTTTTTTCAAAATACTAGTTTCTAGTCCTATTTATTAATTCAATAGTTCTTTTACTTTTGATTTTATTAATTTCTCCCTTGATTTTTAGTATTTCTAATTTAGTTTTCAACTGGCTTTTTAATTTGCTTGCTTTCAAGGTTTTTAAGTTGCATGCCCAAATCATTAATCTCTGCCCTCCCTAATTTGTAATAAATGCACTCAAGGATATAGATTTCCCACTGAGTACTGCTTTAGCTGCATCCCACAGAGTTTGGTAGGATGTCTCATCATTGTCATTCTCTTCAATGAAATTGTTGATTGTTTCTATGATTTCTTCTTTGACTAACTGGTTTTGGAGAATTATCTTATTTAATTTCCAATTAGTTTTTGATTTGCCTGTCCAGGTGCCCTTACTGATTATTATTTTTATTGCATTATGATCTGAGAAGGTTACATTTATTATTTCTGCTCTTTTGCATTTGTTTGAAATGTTTCTATGCCCTAGTACATGCTCAATCTTTGGGAATGTACAATGTGCACTGAAAAGAAGGTGTATTCATTTTTGTCCCTATTTATTTTTCTCCACATATCTATTAAATCTAATTTTTCCAGGATTTCATTCACCTCTCTTACCTCTTTCTTATTTATTTTTTGGTTTGATTTATCTAGATCTGAAAGAGATATATTTAGATCTCTCACTAGTATGGTTTACTATCTATTTCCTTCTTGAGCTCTGCCAGTTTCTCCTTTAGGAAATTGGATGCTATGCCATTTGGTGCATACATATTGAGGACTATTATTTCCTCATTGTCTATACTGCCTTTTATCAGGATGTAATGACCTTCCCTGTCTTTTTTAATCATATCTATTTTTACTTTGGTTTTGTCAGAAATCATGATCGCCACTCCGGCCTTCTTTTTCTCATTTGAAGACCAAAAGATTTTGCTCAAGTCCTTTACCTTAAACCTGTGTATGTGTACCTCCCTCATATGTGTTTCTTGTAGACAACATATGGTAGGATTTTGGTTTCTAATCCACTCTGCTATTTGCTTCCTTTTATGGGTGAGTTCATCCCATTCACATTCAGAGTTATAATTATCAGTTGTGCATTTGCTGACATTTTCGTATCCTCCCCTATTCTTACCCCTTCTTCTTAAACTATTTCCTTTTAAACCAGTGATTTGCTTTAAGCCGGTATCCCTTATCCCCTCCCTTGATTAACTTCCCTTTCTACCTCCTCCCTTATTATTCCCCCTCTTTTTATTTTTAAAGGCCTAATAAATTCCCTCCCCCTTCTTCTCCCCTCTCTTTTTTGACCTCCCCACTCCCCTTCTCCCCTTGGTTTATCCCTTCTGACTTTCTCAGTAGGGTTAGATAGAGATCTATATCCCAATGGATATAGCTACTCTTCCATGTCAGGGTTATTTCCACTGAGGGTAAGGTTTAAAAATTACCTTTTAATGCTCTCTTCCTCTCCTTCTTATAATAGTATTCATCCCCTCCCCTTCCCATGCCCTCTTTGTATGTAATAGAATATCCTATTTTTCTTATTCATTCAGGTTTCTCTTGCTGTCCTCTACTATTAACCCCCTTTTCCCACCCCCCCATATCATCTTAGACCATATAGTACTCCAAACTCTCCCTATGAATATTTCTTCTAATTACTATAATAGTGAAAACTAAAATAGTCATTAGAGTGCACTACAGAGAATTACACATAACATTTCTCCACATAGGAATACAAATAATTAGATCTTATTGAAGCCCTTAAAGAGGCAAATTTAAAAAATAAGAGTTTTCTTTCTTTCCCCACTTTTTCTTATTTATCTGTTCATGTTTCTTTTGATTTTTGTGGTTGGATATCAAACTTTCCATTTAGTCCTGGTCTTTTCTGTGCAAATACTTGGAAATCTTCTATCTTGTTGAATGCCCATGCTTTGCCCTGGAAGTATATACTCAGTTTTGATGGGTAGGTGATCCTTGGTTGTAGACCCAGTTCTCTTGCCTTTCTGAATATCATATTCCAAGCCTTGTGGTCTTTTAGTGTGGAGGCTCCCAGATCCTGTGTGATCCGGATTGGTGTTCCTTGATATCTGATTTGTCTCTTTCTGGCTTCTTGTAAAATTTTTTCTTTTACTTGGAAGCTCTTGAATTTGGCTATTATATTCCTGGGGGTTGTCTTTTCAGTGTCTTGATTAGAGGGTGATCTATGTATCCTTTCAATATCTATATTGCCCTCTTATTGTAGAACATCAGGCCAATTTTTGCTAAATAATTTCTTTTAGTATGGATTCCAAATTTCTATTAATTTCTGATTTTTCAGGAAGACCAATGATTCTCAGATTGTCTCTTCTAGACCTGTTTTCTTGGTCTGTAAATTTCTCATTGAGATATTTCATGTTTCCTTCTATTTTTATCAGTCTTTTGACTTTGTTTTATTTGTTCTTGCTGTCTTGAGAGATCATTAGCTTCTAATTGCTCAATTCTAGTCTTTAGGGACTGGTTTTCAGCTATAATCTTTTGGTTTTTCCAAAAAAATCTTTTGATTTTCCTTTTCAATCTGGTCATTACTGGTCTTCAATTTACTTGCCTCACTTTCCAATTGTGAAATTCTGCCTTTTAAACTGTTATTTTCTTGCCTGATTTCCTTTTGAGCTATTTCCCACTTCTCTAGCCAAATCTTTTCCATCTTTCTTGTCATCTCATATTTGAATTCTTCAAGAGCTTGTGACCAGTTTTCATTATTTTGGGAAGGTTTGGATATGATTGTTTGTTTGTTCTCCTCTTCTGTTTACTCTGTTATCTGGCTTTTCTCTGTGTAAAAGTTGTTGTGTGTTAAAGATTTCTTCTTGTTGGTCTTTCTCTTCTGGGGTTCTTGATTCTGGCTTGCCATTTTTAGCCCAGCACCTTCTCAGCTTTATCCTCACACTCAGGGTATGTCTGAGCTTTTTAGGTTCCTGAGTTCTCAGGTCTAGTTGTTCTCAGGGTCAAGCCTCCTGGTGGTCCCCTTACTTGCTCCTCTGCCAGAGGCTCCTTTAACAGTCTCAGGGAGCTGATTCCACGGTCTTGCTCCTGTCTGAACTGGGTCCCCACTCATGGTCTAAGCCTGTACTCAAGATCCTTGTCTTCGCCTGCGTCTGCACCTTCACTCAACCCTGCCCTCAAGGTCTGTGTTCAAAGTCTGCATGTTCTTTAGCCTCTGGGGGTCTTAAGTCTTGCTGTTCTCAGGAGCAGGCCCTGGAGCTGCCTATGACTTAATGGGTGCCCCAAACTCGCTGTTTCACCCCTTTATAGCATGGAAATGCTCCGAACCCACGTGCCTTCAATTATGCACTCTGTTGTTGTGGGGTCCCTTCGTTTGTCTGGATTTGTTTTTATGTCCCCTTGCGGAGTCCTATATGTTTCGGTAAGGAAAGGTTAAGCAGCTGCTTTTTACTCTGCCGCCATCTTAAACTGGAACTCACATCACATTTTTTAAAAATTAATTCCCGTGAGCTTCTTGACCTTTTGTTCTTCTAGTTGAATTTTGTTATTTTTTCTAGTTCTATAAGATAATTATTTGGTAGTTTGATTGGTAGGGCACTGAATAAGTAAGTTAAATTAGGTAGAATTGTCATTTTTATTATATTAGTGCTGACTACCCATGAGCAATTAATGTTTTTCCTATTGTTTAGAACTTACTTTATTTGTGGGAAAAGTGTTTTGTAATTGTGTTCATTTAATTCCTGTACTTGTCTTGGGAAGTAGATTCCCAGGTGATTTTTATTGTCTAGAGTTATTTTTAATGGAATTTCTCTTTTTTATCTCTTGATGTTAGACTTTCTTGGTAATATATAGAAATGCTTATGACTTATGTGGGTTTATTTTGAATCCTGCAACAATGCTAATGTTATTAATTATTTTAACTAGTTTTTAATTGATTCTCTAGGATTCTTTAAGTATACAATAATATCATCTCAAAGAGTGATAGTTTAGTTTCCTCACTGCCTATTTTAATTCCTTCAATTTCTTTTTCTTCTCATTGCTAAAGCTAGCATTTCTAGTACAATAATTAACAGTAGTTGTAATAATTGGCATCCTTGCTTCATCTCTGATCTTACTGGGAAGGCTTCTAGCTTATTCCCATTACAGATGATATTTGCTGACGATTTTAGATTGATACTACTTAAATTTAAGGAAAGATGAAATTATTCCTATCCTTTCTAGTGTTTTTATTAAGAATGGATATTTTTTTCTCAAAGACTTTTTCTGTGTCTATTGAGAAAATCATGTGATTTCTGTTAGTTTGGTCATTGATATTCCCTGTATCCTTAGTAGAAATCTCATATGGTAATAGTGAATGATTCTTATATAATATAGTTGTAGTCTCCTTGCTAGTATTTTATTTAAATTTTTTTGTATGTATATTCATTAATGAAATTGGTCTATAATTTTCTTTCTCTTTTTTTCCCTGTTCTGGCTTAGGTATCAGCACAATAATTGTATCATAAAAGTAGTGTGGTAAGACTCCTTCTTTGCCTATTTTCCCAAATAATTTATATAGTATTGAGATTAATTGTTCTTTAAATTTTTGGTAGAATTCACTTGTGAATCCATCTGGCCCTGAGGATTTTTTCTCAGTTCATTGACTTGTTCATTTTTTTTTGAGATGTGACCATTTAAGAATTATGTTTCTTACCAATACAACTAAAATGGGGGGAGAGATTGTTTAACAAAACTCTCTGATAAGGGTCTAATTTCCAAAATATATTAGGAACTAACTCAAATATATAAGAAATTAAGCCATTCCCCAATTGACAAATGGTCAAAGGATATGAATGGTTAGTTTTTCAGATGAAGAAATCAAAACTATCAATAGCCACATGAAAAGGTGTTCTAAATCCCTCCTAATTAGAGAAATGTAAATCAAAACTCTGAGGTAGCACCTCACACCTAACAGATTGGCCAATATGAAAGTAAAGGAAAATAATGAATGTTGGAGGGAATGTGGCAAAATTGGAACATTAATACACTGCTGGTAGGGTTGTGAATTGATCCACCTTTTATGGAACACAATCTGGAATTATGCCCAAAGGGCTTTAAAAGAATGCATACCCAACAATACCGCTACTAGGTTTGTACCCCCAAAAAGATAATAAGGAAAAATACTTGTTCAAAAGTATTCATAGATGTGCTCTTTTTGGTGGCAACAAATTGTAAAATGAGAGGGTATCCCTCAACTGGGGAATGACTGAACAAGTTGTAGTATATGATGGTAATGCAATACCATTGTGCTAAAAGGAATAATAAACTACTTGATTTCTATAAAAACTGGGAAGACCCCCCATGAACTGATATGGAGTGAAATGAACAGAAACAAAAGAACATTGTACAGCTTGAAACAACTATAGGAAAAATTGTGATGGGGAAGGGATACCTGTTATATCTGGAAGTGTAAGCAATATTATATACTCGTGTAGATTTAAACCCTATGAGGAGGAGTGGAAAGTGCATTTCCTTAATTCTTCTCAGAGGGAAGTCTTGGTCATTAAAATGACCAAGGGAGGAAGGAAGAAATAACAATTTATTAAGTACCTGTTATGTGCCAGACAATGGATTAAATGCTTTATAAATGTCTCATTTGACCCTCACAATCACCCTGAGAAGAAGATATTATTATTATTATCCCTATTTTACATTTTAAGAAAACTGAGGCAGATAGATGTTAAGTAACTTGTCCAGGTTCACAGAGTTGAGGTCTGATTTGAACTCCACTGTTTCATCTAGTTACCTTAGAACTGTGGTGGTGAACCTATGGCACTCATGCCAAAGATGGCACACATAGACCTCTTTGTTGGCATGGACACCATCTCCAGCAGAGTTAGTTACTAGAAAGGCAAAGGTTTGGTAAAGCGGTTTCCTTTCCTCTCTCCACTGCCCCTCCCCTCCCCTCTGCACTTACTCTCTCCCCTGAGCAGAAAGCTCAGGCTATTCCCCTCCCTTTCTCCATCCCTTGTGGAACTAGAGGCTTCAGGGGTAAGAAGGGGGGAGGGTCTCCTCTCCTACCACCAGGCCCAGCCACACCCCCTAAAACATCTCTACTTTCATCCTTCCTCTCCAGTCACAAGTCTTGGGTTTACTCCACCCCCAAAAGCTAACTGCACTCCCTCTGCCCCCAGCTCCCACCCTCACGTGCCAATAGTGTGCCACTGTTATGCAAATATAATCAGCCTAAAAGGCTTGAATCTCTGCCACAGAGCCTAGTGAAGGCCATGTGGAGCTGAATTTGAATCTGACTCAATAAGGACATGCACCCAGCATTGTAATAAGTATCCGCTTGCCCCACCCCCCAGCCTTCCCTCACCTTCCCAATCCTACCAGTCTTCTCTGGCCAAGCAAAGTACAGCCAGCAGCCCCCTTGCTCATCCCCCTTCCCTCCACATAGCAGCATCCAGCCTCGTGTCCCTTTGGTGGCAGGAGGTGGTCTCCTCTCCAGATGCAAACTGGCTGGGAACCAAACCCCCCATCTGGTATGGGGGAGAGACACTACATGAAGTCTAGGGGGTAGGACATGGCACATGGTCTCTAAAAGGTTCACTATCACTGCCTTAGAAGTAAAAAAAGAGAACTGGGAGAGTATTCAGAAAAGGTTACTCAAAGGTGTCAATTGACACAGTCAGGAAGATTATGGAATTGAAAAAGACCAGTAAATTTTGTGATATGGAAGTCATTGATGACTTTTAAAAGAGTTGTTTCAGTAAGGTGTTTGGGATAGAAAACCAAGTTATAAAGACAGTGGTTGAGGAAGAAGTTGGATCTTTGGGTTTAATTTTTTCATTTAAATTTATTTATTTATTATATTAAAATACACAGGTAACTCCTTCCCTCCCTCCCTGCCCCTATTAGAGAAGTTATCATTTGATTAAAAGATACATCTATATATAAAACTATGTCTTTTTATTTCTATTTATCAGTACTTTCTGTAGTACAAACAAAAGTCATTCTTCAAGCACTATTTCTGTTGCTGCATATGATGTTTTCTAGGTTCTACTCATTTTGTTCTTCATAACTTCATATAAATCTTTCCCTTTTTAAAAATTAATTCATTTGTCATTTCTTATGGTACAGTATTATTCCATCACAATTGCACACCACAACTCCATTCCCCAATTGATAGACATTCCTTCAATTTCGAGTTCTTTGCCCCCACATCAAAGAGAGTTTCTAAAAATATTTTAGAATATATAGGCACTTTTATTCTTTCCCTGTTCATCATAGATAATAAACTTAATAATTAAAGGCAGAATTTGAAAACTAAAATTCCCCTAGAAACTTTTAGTTTCTACTGTAAGCACATTATTTGATCTGTCACAACATAAATATCCATTTGTCCCAGAAAGAGGAACTTTGTAACATTAAAAATATGTGTATTTGAGTTTGATAGATGAGGCAGAAAGTAGACCCCATAATCCATCCTTACTATAGCTTGCCTATTTTCCATCAGATATGGGAAGGAGCCACTACCACTATAGATCACAATCAGCAGAATCACCATAAGAGCAACAACTAATAGCAGAGACACAAAGACCCAGCAGCAACCCCCACTGTCTGCAATATAGACACCAAGCCCAGCAGTGAAGGACTTGGCTTTGGCTGCAACAGACCCAGTTGTGGCCCCAGTAGCATTGTGCTGATAGAGGGGACAGGAACATCCTCCCAACAATGGTTCTGGAAGCAGTAAAATGGTTCAAGAAAAAGACTAAGGTTTCATCAAACAGGAATGATTTCGAGGAAGATGTATTTGTACATCAGGCTGCCATAAAGAAAGAAACCCCTTCACTTTTCCAGTGAAGAAGGGGAGACAGTGAAATTCAATGCTATCTAAGGAGAAAAGGGTATAGAGGTAGAGTTATGATTATAATAACAGATAGTTTGGAGAAGCAGATAAATGTATCAGAGCCAAATATAGCTTTAAGTCAAGAGCCAGAGATTGACAGGCTACAGTGAGGAAAGGAGGGGGTAAAACACTCCTGATTCTCAAACCCCTCCCCCTCTACCTGCTTCTGCTTCAGTTGGTAATGAAGACAGGAATAAGATTCTTCTGGTGAGTTTCTGTTATGGCTGAAACCCCAATAATGTTTCTTTCTTAAATTTATATTCCTCTCAGGTTAGTTAGAGGAGATATATAGAAATTATTTATCTAACTGTTGAGGACAGAGGAGATCTTAAACTGGCAGCCAACAGGATTCAACTAAATATACAGACTGAATTGTAAGTATCTTCAAATAATTATCAGGCACAGATTTGAAGGTAAAAAATTATATTAGGAATTAACAAGCAAAATTAGAGAAAGTTAATGAAGGGTTTAGGATAAATGAAAGGTGACCCTGAACTGTTAAATTGATGCTCCCTACCCCCTCCTCACTGGAGGAGAGGAAGCATTTAACTAAAACTGGCTCTCTTGCTATTGATAAATATTTTACTCTCTAATCACTACGTAATTATATAATTATATTAATGAAGAATAGTAATGACAAATAGGCTAATCCTATGAGTAGAAATCACTAGCTTTTACTACAATGGTTTCTCAGGAGAAACCCCAAGTCAGGAGAAACAAGCAGAGTGTCTGCTCACATCCAATCCCACAAATAAACTGTCTTTAACCCTTCCCAACTGCCCCTCACCCAAAGTTCTCCCAGGGGGTCCCTTGGAATTCTGGGTGAGGCTCTCCCTGTACCTTTGCAGGGATTCCATGCTTTGCATCTGCACACAACAGTAGCCACTGAACCAAACCCTGTTGCCATGCATTGCAAGGCAATAGCTATGCAACAGATCCTTAACTATTGTTGGTGTCCATGTCACATGGGGTCCTCTCTCCATGAAGTTATCAGCAGAATGACTAAAATAGTGAGAGTCCAGGAAAGGAGAGTTCTGGGAGTGCTCCAAAATGAGGCTGCCAAAAAGAGGAACCACTCTTATATTGTGGTTTCCAACTGACTACACACAGAAACCTGAAGGGTTTTGACTACTATATCCAGCACTCCAGAACAGAGAGAAGTGATGGAAGATACAATAGGCACAAAAGAACAAATTGACCAGTGAGACAGAATATGAATTGGAGGTATAGATTATGATTCCATAGGGACCATCCACACCAAAGATAGTTTGACAAGAAAGGTAATGAAGACAAGCATAGCCAAGGACATGTGTCCCAGAATCAGCAGTCACCTCAATGAAGATAGTACTGCTATGACATCAATTACTTTCACAAATGCCCAGAGAATCATGAGCCACAAGATAGCAAAGAATCAAAAGGTGCCAAACCACCAGTTCCTGAAGCCAAACAGGATAGGGTCAAATAAATGCTAGTTTACCATCTCATCACCTAGTCATCATACAAAAAGAAAAAAATATGAACTTTTGGGAATAAGAAATAAAGAAAAGATTTGGAAAAAGAGGCCTTAAGCCCTTGATTTTTTGTTGTTGTTGACAAGATAACTAAAACTAACTGCATTATCTATGCAGCATGAGGTTTTTATTATTTTTTCCTGAAGAATACTGTGGAGGAAATAAATGAAATCTAGAGCATAGAGCATGGGCAACTAGATCAACCAGTGAATAGATTTCAAGGCCTGGAATTAGGAAGGCTCAACTTCCTGAGTTCAAATCTGGTCTCAAACACTTACTAGTTGTGTGACCTTGGGCAAATCAATTCACCCTATTTGCCTCAGTTTCCACATCTGTAAAATAAGCTGGAGAAGGGAATGACAAGCCACTTCAGTATCTTTGTCAAGAAAGCATCAAAAGCACTCACAAAGAATTGTACATGACTCAAAAACAACGAAAATAAATGTGAACTAAACAATAGCTTTCTCTTCCCTCACAACCTCTTATCTTCTATGTTTGGGCCAAAATGGACTAAGTAGCTCTTTTCCAAAATCAATACATCATCTACTACTGGAATGCATTACCTTGTGAGGGGTCATTGTTGAGAAATTCTAGAAAAGAATGAAGAAATGACGAGTTTATATGTCCTTAAAATGAAGGTTCTGGGAGGAACTAGAGGGAGAGGCCACAGGGAAGAGACTATTTCCAATGAGAGAAATTGAGGGATAGAATGAGCTTCCGAGGTGAAAAGGTTTCTGAGACATTGGAGAGAAAGTCCAGAGAGTCATAATGGCAACCTAGAAAGAAATGAAGACATTGAAAAATACATTTAAGCACTTCATCTCATGGAATGATTCCCCAGTAATTTCAAAATGACAATTTATTCAATAACTCTAAAATTCTTATTGTACACCAAGGAAAGATATGGATAAAAGCCTTTGAACTTGAATTCAGAAATCACATTGAACCACTGAATGAAAACAATACCTCTAAATATCTTAGTTTCTTCCAGACAGGAGACAATAAACATAAAAATGTATGGCCCTTTGGGATTGCTTAGGAGCTATAGACACATTTGAAACAGAAATCTGATAATCAGTACAGAAATTCTCCAGTGTACTATTGACAGCTGTCAGGGAATTTTCCCTAACTAGAAACTCTTTTAGCCTAAAGGAAGCTGGAAGCTAAAATTATGTGAAAGCTAGAAGAGCACAACAGCAAAAGAGAATTGGCTTGGGAGTTAAATTGCTTTAGGAGCAAGCCTTACAAGCAGAAGACTAGAAAAGCAGAGGGTGTAAAAAACAAAAACATTATTGAAGTGAGAGCAAAGTTATACAGTAATGAGGCTATCAATGCCAGAACATGCCAGACTAGAGAACCATACACCAAGTCTGAGCAGTTCCTATATTTGCTAAGCTCAACAAGAGGGGAAGAGATAAGGATAGCAATTCTTTAGTCTTTTATTTTCCTTGTTCTCTGCTTTCCTAGGACAGTTTGGAGCTGTTTCCTAGATCTCCATTTAGGTACATAAGCAATTAATAAGTATGTATTAAGTACTTACTATATGCCATACACCGTGCTAAGTGCCAAGTATTTTTTTTCTGTTTATTTGGTCTTTAAGTATGGGGAAAGAAAAGGTTAACTATTCATTGCAATACTAATCCATGTGTTCCAATAATGTAATTTAAGAGAGAAAGAAAGGAGAGCATATAAAATGTTGGGAAGTGGGAAATTTTATATTTGTTTTATATTTCACTAGAAAAATTTTCTGGCTAAAAGCATGAACTATAGAAAGACAATTAATTGTTTTTTGGTTGTTGTGGTTTTTGTTGTTCTTGTTACTATTTGTAACTTCAAGTGAAGAGAGAGGGAGAGAGATAGAGACACATCTAGCTCTTTCTAGGCAAATAAGTCATTAGCTTTGGCTTCAGGAGGCTACAATGATGATCTGAGCCCTATTGACTTCCTTTCCATTTGTGTTTCTCTAATCAGTTTGAAAGAGAAACTATTTGTTCCAGGGGTAGAGCCAAAATGACAGGGTAATCCTCAGCATCTCTGTGACACCATGAGAATCCTCTCTGACCAAGAATAAAATATCACCACAAAATGAATACAGGAGTGAAAGAACCAACAAGGAGACAGAGTGAAAAAACTTTCAAGAAAAGAAAAATGCAAACGGTAGGCAATGAACATCTAGGACACTGGGGTGAGAGGAGAGCAGAACCAGAAAGAAGCAGTAGCAAGAAGAAAAGAGCAAGCCTAGAGTGAGCCACATCATCCTCACCCCACATCTGCTGTCCAAGGTTCGGGAACCTACGCTAGAGCCAACATTCAGACCTTGAGGCCCTGCCTGAGCAAATAGAGGTAAAAACCAAACCATACCCCTTGAAATTTCAAAACTGTGGAGGTCTGGAACCCCAGGCCAGGGAATTCTAGTCTGACCTTGGGACAAGGACTTAATTCACACTTTGGGTTGAATGACAGTACTTACTACTAAGTATTGATATTTTATTCCTAAAGCTCAGGGCAGAGCTATAAGACAGGACAGAGTGTGTCTGATTGGATCAAGTACACAAACCAAAAGCTTGAGACTAAACCTGAGGCTAAAATTTGTCCAGCCCCTGACCTGATCAAGATCAGAGTGAAATCAAAAGCTTAAGCCTAAGCCTGAAGCAAGTCTTTAAGCTACCAGCATCCCAAAGGTCAACTGAATCAGCAGGGGGAGGGGGCTCTCAGAGCTCTCAGCCCTCAGACCATCACATCATCTCCACAAGCCTACCTATAAATAGATTAAAAAATGAGAAAAGAACAAAAAAGCACTTAACACTAAAGAATTTTTATGGAGACAAAGAGCAATGTACAGACAAATGAAAGCAAGGGAAACACACCCAAAGTCGAAAAGAAAAATATGATTGAACACAGATTCTGGAAGGACTCAAAAAGGATTTTAAAAACCAATTAGGAGAGACAGATGAAAAGTGGGAAATGGAAATGAAAGTTATATAAGGAGAAAGGAAAGTGATACAAGGAGAAAGGAAAGTGATGTAAGAAGAAATGAAGGTAATGGGAGAAAAAATAGGTCAATTGAAAAAAGAGAACCAAAAACTGGCAGAGGAAAATCAGGCCTTAAAAATGAGAATTGACCAACTAGAAACTAATGGTTTCATGTGAAATGAAGAAACAATAAAGCAGAATCAAAGGAATAAAAAATAGAGGAAAACATGAAATATCTTATTGAAAAAAACAACTGACCTAAAAAATAGACTGAGGAGATACAATTTGAGAATTATTGGACTACCTTAAAATCATGATCAAGAAAAAACTTTGCATATCATATTCAAGAAATTACCAAAAATAGCTCCCCAGAGATCCTCAAATAAGAAAATAACATTGAAATTGAAAGAATTCACAGATCACCTCCAGAAATAAAACCTCAAATAACATGGAAATACAATCAGGATTTCATAGGGCATATGTGATTCTACATTAAACTATTGAAAGGTATGGAAACTTATATTCAGGAAGCCAAAAGATCTAGGTTTACAACCCAGAGTCACCTATCAAGTAAAACTAAATATATTCTTTCAGAGAAAAAAAGGGGTTGGGGTATTCAGTAAGATAGAAGATTTCCAAGCATTCCTGAGGAATAAGCCAGACCTAAACAAAAAATTTGACGTCCAAACACAAAGCACAAGAGAAGCCCAAAAAAAGTAAATAAGAAAGAGAAAATTTAAGGGACTCATTAAGGTCAAAATGTTTATAAGTCTACATGTAAAGAGGATTTCTATAATTCTCAGAAATTACCCTTAGTAGTAGAGAAGATAGAAGGAATTTATTCAGAAAGAGTGTGGAGAAGTAAGATAGTTATAATGATATGATATGATTGATATATATATATATATATATGCATATATATATATAAATGTGATGATATCAAATGATATGTATGTATGAAGTGATATGAATGCAAAAGAATGATACATAAAAATAAAAAATAAAAAACAATCAAGGACCAAGAGGATTGCACCAAAAGAAAAGGGCAGGGAGAGAAAGAGGGGTATATAACATAAAGAGGCAAGAAAAATTTTAGAGAGGGGAGGATAAGAGTGGTGATAGGCAATGCTTAAATGTTATTGTCATCATAAAAATCTCAGAGAATAAAACAAGTATACTCAGTGGGGTGTAAAATTCTATCTTATCCCATAGAGAAGTAGAAGGGAATAAGACAAGGGAAGAAGGAGGTAATTGGAGGCAGGGGGCAGGGGGGTGAAGGAACAAAAAGTAAAATACTGGTGAGGAGTAACAGAGAGAAAGGGAATAGAGGAGGATTTAAAGGAGATTGGTAATCATAACCCTGAATGTGAATGGAAGGAACTCACCCATTAAACAGAAGCAGATAGCAAAGTGGATTAAAAAAACAGAATCCTACTATTGTGAAAGGGGATCCTTTATTCTCTTTGTCTACTTTGAGATAACACTTAGTCAACTCTTTCTTTTAGTACCCCTACATAGTACCCAGATAACCACTAAGTAAAGAAAGCTCTACCCTTTTAACCCAATCAGTCAGAAACATGTGAATCCCATGATAAAAAAGATTTACACCTTCAGAGGCCTATAATAAGAATAAATAACTTCAGAGGTGAGAAGTGGATCCCACAAGACACTGCCCTCTGGGCAGTGCTGGACAATTTGGAAGCTTTGATTGGCCCCTGTGAAGAGGGGAAGGGACAAGAAGCCACTATAAAAGGTCCTGAATTTTGGGGGCTTGGAAGCCAGCTTCAAGAAGGAACTCAGCTTCAAGAAGGAATTTGACTTCAAGAAGAGAGTTGGCTTAAGGAAGAGTTGACTTCAGGAGCTCAAGTCATCTTGACCTGCTTCTTAGAGGGAACTTGGGTGAGTGAATAGGTGGCTTTCCTTTCCTGACTTCTGGAGAGAGTTTAACTTCAGTTGAGAGGGTTAACAAGTTGAGCCTGGCTGAGTTGAGCACCAGAGCAATATTTAGTATGTTAGGCAAGACATCCTCTCTAATCTTTTTTGTATTTCCCTACTTTCACTCTTTCCACCTCTTTTCTAAATGAAAGCTATTAAAAGTGATTTGGGAGACTTCAGGGAGTTCCGGGTTAAGATGGCGGCAGAGTAAGAAGCAGCTCTTAACCTCTCCTGACCGAAACACACAAAACTCCTCAAGGGGACATAAAAACAAGTCCAGACGAACGGAGGAACCCCACAACAGGGCACAGC
>NC_058133.1:218169367-218184738 GCF_016433145.1 Gracilinanus agilis
GCAATATAGACATTGAAAGGATTCATAGAACACCTGCAACATTCGATCAAGAAAAGAAAACCACCAGAAATATAATTGCCAAATTCAAGAGTTTCCAAGCAAAAGAAAAAATCTTACTAGAAGCCAGAAAGAAACAATTCAAATATCAAGGAGCACCAATCAGGATCACAAAGGATCTGGCAGCCTCCACGCTAAAAGATCGCAAGGCTTGGAATACGATATTCAGAAAGGCAAGAGAGCTGGGCCTGCAACCACGGATCAACTACCCATCAAAATTGACTATATATTTCCACGGGAAAGTATGGGCATTCAATAAAATTGAAGAATTCCAGGTATTTGCACAGAAAAGACCAGGGCTAAATGGAAAAAAATCGAGAAAAACATGAAAAGGTAAATAAGATACAGAGGGGAAAGAAAGAAAACTTATAATTTTTAAATTTGCCTTTTTAAGGGCCTCAGTGAGATCTAATTATCTGTATTCCTATGTAGAGAAATGTTATGTATAATTCTCTGTAGTGAACTCTATTCACTATTATAATATTCACTATTATAGTAATCAGAAGAATAATTCACAGGATGAGGGTGGAACACTAAATAATCTAAGATGGCGTGGGGGATGGGAAAGAAGGGGTGAATAGCAGGGGGAACAAGAGAAACTTGAGTGAATAAGAAAATAGGATATTCTATTACACACAAAGAGGGCATGGGAGGGCATGGAAGAAGGAGAGGAAGAGAGCATTAAGAGGTAATAATCAAACCTTACTCTCAGTGTAATCAACCCGGAGAGGGAAGAGTAGCTATACTATCCATTGGGAAATAAAATTCTTATCTAACCGTTCTGAGAAAGTCAGAAGGGATAAACTAAGGTGAGTAGGGGAGTGGGGAGGTCAAAAAAAGGGAGGGGAGAAGAAGGGGGAGGGAATTCATAAGACGTTTAAAAACAAAAAGAGGGGGGAAATAAGGGAGGGAGTAGAAAGGGAATTTAATCAAGGGAGCGGATAAGGGATACCAGCTTAATAGCAAACCACTGGTTTAAAAGAAAATAGTATAAGAAAAAGGGAGTAGGAAGAGGGGAGGATTCGAAAATGTCAGCAAATGCACAACTGATGATTACAACTCTGAATGTGAATGGGATGAACTCGCTCATAAAACGGAAGCAAATACCAGAGTGGATTAGAAACCAAAATCCCACCATATGTTGTCTACAAGAAACACATATGAGGCGGGTGGACACACGGAAGTTTAAGGTTCAGGATTTGAGCAAAATCTTTTGGCTGTCAAATGAGAAAAAGAAGGCAGGAGTGGCTATTATGATTTCTGACAAAGCCAAAGTCAAAATAGATATGATTAAAAAAGACAGGGAAGGTCATTACATCCTGATTAAAGGCAGTATAAACAATGAGGAAATAACACTGCTCAATATGTATGCACAAAGTGGTATAGCATCCAAATTCATGAAGGAGAAACTGGGAGAGCTCAAGAAGGAAATAGATAGTAAAACCATACTAGTGGGAGATCTAAATATTCCTCTGTCAGATCTAGATAAATCAAACCAAAAAATAAATAAGAAAGAGGTAAGAGAGGTGAATGAAGTCCTAGAAAAATTAGATTTAATTGATATGTGGAGAGAAATAAATAGGGACAAAAAGGAATACACCTTCTTTTCAGCTGCACATGGCACATTCACAAAGATTGACCATGTTATAGGGCATAGAATCATTGCAAACAAATGCAAAAGAGCAGAAATAATAAATGTAACCTCAGATCATAATGCAATAAAAATAATAATTAGTAAGGGCACTTGGACAGGAAAATCAAAAACTAATTGGAAATTAAATAATATGATTCTCCAAAACCAATTTGTCAAGGAAGGAATCATAGAAACAATCAACAATTTCATTGAAGAAAATGACAATGATGAGACATCCTACCAAACTATGTGGGATGCGGCCAAGGCAGTACTCAGGGGGAAATTTATATCCTTGAGTGCATATATTAACAAATTAAGGAGGCCAGAGATCAATGAATTGGGCATGCAACTCAAAAAAGTTAGAAAGTGAGCAAATTAAAAATCCCCAGATGAAAACAATATTAGAAATACTAAAAACCAAGGGAGAAATTAATAAAATCGAAAGTAAAAGAACTATTGAATTAATAAATAAGACAAGAAGCTGGTACTTTGAAAAAACAGATAAAATAGACAAAGTACTGGTCAATCTAATAAAAAATAGGAAAGAAGAAAACCAAATTGATAGTATCAAAGATGAAAAGGGAGACCTCACCTCTAATGAAGGGGAAATTAAGGCAATCATTAAAAACTATTTCACCCAATTATATGGAAATAAATATAACAATTTAGGAGATATGGACGAATATTTACAAAAATATAAACTGCCTAGATTAACAGCATAAGAAATAGAATACCTAAATAATCCCATATCAGAAAAAGAAATTGAACAAGCCATCAAAGAACTCCCTAAGAAAAAATCTCCAGGGCCTGATGGATTCACAAGTGAATTCTATCAGACATTCAAAGAGCAACTAATCCCAATACTATACAAATTATTTGATATGATAAGCAAAGAAGGAGTCCTACCAAATTCCTTTTATGACACAAATATGGTACTGATTCCAAAGCCAGGGAGATCAAAAACAGAAAAAGAAAACTACAGACCAATCTCCCTAATGAACATAGATGCAAAAATCTTAAATAGAATACTAGCAAAGAGACTCCAGCAAGTAATTAAGAAGATCATCCGCCATGATCAGGTGGGATTTATACCAGGAATGCAAGGTTGGTTCAACATTAGGAAAACCATCCACATAATTAACCATATCAACAGTCTAACAAACAAAAATCACATGATTATCTCAATAGATGCTGAAAAAGCCTTTGACAAAATACAGCATCCATTCCTATTGAAAACACTGAAAAGTATAGGAATAGAAGGACCTTTCCTAAAAATAATAATCTGTATATACCTAAAACCATCAACAAGCATTACGTGCAATGGGGAAAAATTAGAAGCCTTCCCAATAAGATCAGGAGTAAAACAAGGATGCCCATTATCACCTCTATTATTCAACATAGTACTAGAAACACTGGCAGTTGCAATTAGAGAAGAAAATAAATTGAAGGTATCAAAATAGGCAAGGAGGAGACTAAGCTATCACTCTTTGCAGATGATATGATGGTCTACTTAAAAAATCCTAAAGAATCAACTAAGAAGCTTGTAGAAATAATCAACAACTTTAGAAAAGTGGCAGGATACAAAATAAATGCACATAAATCATCAGCATTTCTATACATTTCCAACACACTAGAGCAGCAAGAGGTAGAAAGAGAAACACCATTCAAAATCACCCTAGACAATATAAAATACTTAGGAATCTACCTACCAAAACAAACACAGCAATTATATGAAAACAACTACAAAACACTTTCCAAAAAAATAAAACTGGATCTAAACAATTGGAAAGCCATTGATTGCTCATGGGTAGGACGAGCTAACATAATAAAAATGACCATTCTACCCAAATTAATTTACCTATTTAGTGCCATACCTATCAAGCTACCAAAAAGTTCTTTACTGAATTAGAAAAAAACTATAACAAATTTCATTTGGAATAACAAAAGATCAAGAATATCAAAGGAAATATTGAAAAAAAATGTGAAGGAAGGGGGCCTAGCAGTACCAGATATTAAACTATACTATAAAGCAGCAGTCATCAAAACAATATGGTACTGGCTAAGAGATAGAGAGGAGGATCAATGGAATAGACTTGGGGTTAATGACATCAGCAAGACAATGTATGATAAACCCAAAGAGCCCAACTTTTGGGACATGAATCCACTATTTGACAAAAACTGCTGGGAAATTTGGAAAACAATATGGGAGAGATTAGGTCTAGATCAATATCTCACACCCTACACCAAGATAAATTCAGAATGGATGAATGACTTGAATATAAAGAGGGAAACTATAAACAGTTAAGTGAACACAAAATAGTTTACTTGTCAGATCTGTGGGAAAGGAAAGACTTTAAAACCAATCAAGAGTTAGAGAAAATTACAAAATGTAAATTAAATGGTTTTGATTATATTAAACTAAAATGTTTTTGTACAAACAAAAACAATGTAGTCAAAATCAGAAGGGAAACAACAAATTAGGAAAAAATCTTTATAACAAAAAACTCTGACAGGGGTCTAATTACTCAAATATACAAGGAGTTAAAGCAATTGTATAAAAAATCAAGCCATTCCCCAATTGATAAATGGGCAAGAGACATGAATAGGCAATTTTCAGGTAAAGAAAACAAAAGTATCAATAAGCACATGAGAACGTGTTCTAAATCTCTAATAATTAGAGAAATGCAAATCAAAACAACTCTGAGGTATCACCTCACACCTAGCAGATTGGATAAAATGAAAGAAGGGGAGATTAATGAATGTTGGAGGGGATGTGGCAAAATTGGGACATTAATACATTGCTGGTGGAGCTGTGAACTGATCCAGCTATTCTGGCTGGCAATTTGGAATCATGCTCAAAGGGCTATAAAAGAATGCCTGCCCTTTGATCCAGCCATACCATTGCTGGGTTTGTACCCCAAAGAGATCATAGATAAACAGACTTGTATGAAAATATTTATAGCTGTGCTTTTTGTGGTGGCAACAAATTGGAAAAGGAGGGTATGTCCTTCAATTGGGGAATGGCTGAACAAACTGTGGTATATGTGGGTGATGGAATACTATTGTGCTAAAAGGAATAATAAACTGGAGGAGTTCCAGGCGAACTGGAGAGACCTCTGGGAACAGATGCAGAGTGAAAGGAGCAGAGCCAGAAGAACATTGTACACAGAGAGTGATATACTGTGGTAAAATCGAATGTAATGGACCTCTGTACCAGCAGCAATACAATGACCCAGGACAATTCTGAGGTATTTATGGTAAAGAATGCTATCCACATTCAGAGGAAGGACTGCAGGAGAGGAAACATATAAGAAAAACAACTTCTTGAACGCATGGGTCGGGGTGGACATGATTGAGGGTGTGGACTTGAAACTACCACACCAATGCAACTACCAACAATTTGGAAATTGGTCTTGATCAAGGACACATGACAAAAGAAGTGGAAATGTGTGTTCGGCCATGGGTGGGGGGAGTGCGGGGGGCGAAGGGGAAAGGAGGAGCATGAATCATATAACCATGTTAAAAATGAATATTAATAAATATTTAAAAAAATAAAAAAAGTGATTTTGACTTTGAGCTATAATATTTTAAATTGTGACCACCATATTATTTATAATTTTCATATATTTTAGTCTAACCATTAAAATTTAATTCCTACACTACATATTGTTTACAAGAGCACATTTGAGGCAGGGCAACACAAACAGATTCAATGTAAAGAGCTAGAGCAGAATTTATTATGCATCATCTTAAAAAAAACAAACGAGGAGGAGTAGCAATCATGACACCAGACAAATCTAAAGTAGGAATTGATATAATTAAAAGAGATAAGGAAGGAAATTACATTTTTGTTAACAGGTACTATAAAAATGAATTACCATTATGAAACATTTATGCACCAAATGACATAATATCTAGATTTCTGAAGGAAAATTAAAGGAGCTCGAAGAGGAAATAAGACTTTATTGGTTCAGGATCTCAACTTTCGCCTTTCAGAACTAGATAAATAGAAGAAAAAAATAAGAAAGAAGTAAAGGAAGTTAATGAATTTCTAGAAAAATTAAAGTTAATAGACATCTGGAGAAAACTGAATAGGTATAAAAAGAATATACCTTCTTCTCAGCAGTACATGGTTCATATACAAAGATCTACCATGAACTAGGGTAATATGGGCAAACTACAGCCCCCGGGCCAGATGCAGCCCCCTGAAATGTTCTATCCAGCCAAACAACTTTAATCCTAATCTGATGAATAAAATGAGTAGGATACAATATAATGAAACTTTGAAAGAGTTGCCTTAGAAACAGACTGACAGATGAGAATTTCTTTTCCTTTGGCCCTCTCTTTAAAAAGTTTGCTCATCACTGAACTAAGGCCTAGAAATATTGCAAACAAATGCAGAGAATCAGAAATAATAAATGAAACTTTTTCAGGTCATAATGTGATAAAAATTATAATTAACAAAGGTCCATAAAAAAGCAAATTTAAAAATAATTGGAAACTAAATAATCCAATTCTTCAAAACTGGTATGTCGAAGAAGAAATCATAGAAACAATTATGGACTTCATTAAAGAGAATGACAATAAGGAAATATCATATCAAAACCTATGAGATACAACCAAAGAATACTCTAGGGAAAATTTATATCACTGAGTGCCTATAGCAATAAAATCGAGAGGGAGGAGACCAATGAGTTGGACTTGCAACTTAAAAAATTAGAAAAAGAACAAATTAAAAATCCCCAGATAAAAACTAAATTGCAAATCCTAAAAATTAAAGGAGAGATTAATAAAATTGAAAGCAAAAGAACCATTAAACTAATAAATAAGATAATGCTGGTACTTTGAAAAAACAAATAAAATAGATAAAGTACTGGTTAATCTAATAAAAAAGAATCGAATCAAATTAACAGTATCAAAAATGAAAAGATGATCTCACCTCTATTGAAGAGGAAATTAATATAGCTATTAAGAACTATTTTGCCCAATTAAATGGCAATCAATATGACAATATAGGTAAAATGGGTTAATATTTACAAAAATATAAATTGCCTATTTTAATAAAAGAGGAATAGAATACTTAAATAATCACAACTCGGTAAAAAAAAATTGAACAAGTCATCAAGGAACTTCCTAAGAAAAAATCCCCAGGGCCAGATGGATTCACAAGTGAATTTTATCAGACATCTAGAGAACAACTCATCCTACTACTATATAAATTGTTTG
Source organism: Gracilinanus agilis (assembly GCF_016433145.1). NCBI lineage: Eukaryota > Metazoa > Chordata > Mammalia > Didelphimorphia > Didelphidae > Gracilinanus > Gracilinanus agilis. The sequence continues at coordinate 218,176,284 of NC_058133.1, forward strand.
TCAAAATGAGCAAAGAAATAGTCTTACAAAATTATTTTTATAACACAAATATGGTACTGATTCCAAAGCCAAGTAGACCAAAAACAGAGAAATAAAGCTACAGACAAATGACCTTAATAAACGTAGGTGCAAAAATCTTAAATAAAATACTAGCAAAAAGACCAAAAAATATTATCACAAGGATTTTCCACTATGACCAGGTGGGATTTATACCAGGAATGCAAAATGCAAGGATGGTTTAATATTGGGAAAACCATCAACAGAATTGATCATATCAACAATCAAACCAACAGAAATCACATGATTATCTCAATAGATGCAGAAAAAGTCTTTGACAAAATACAACACCCATCACTATTGAAAACAGTAGAAGGAAGAGTACTAGAAGGGCCATTCCTCAAAATAATAAACAGTATACATTTAAGACCATCAGCAAATATCATCTGCAATGGGGACAAGTTAGCAACCTTCCCAATAGGATCAGAAGGAAAGCAAGGATGTCCATTATCATCTCTATTATTTAATATTATTCTAGAAATGCTAGTGATAGCAATTAAAGAAGAATAAGAAATTGAAGGGATTAAAGTAGACAATGAACAAAATAAACTATCACTCTTGATAGATGATATGATGGTATACTTAAAGAATCCCTGAAAATCAACTAAAAGACTAGTGGAAATAATTAACAACTTTAGCAAAGTTGTAGGGCATAAGATAAACCCACATAAATCGTCAGCATTTCTATGTATTTCCAATAAAACTCAGTAGAAGACATTAAAAAGAGAAACTTCATTTAAAATCACTCTAGACAATATAAAATATTTAGGGATTTATCTACCAAGATGAATAGAGTAATAATATGAACACAAGTACAAAGCACTTTTCACACAATTAAAACTAGATCTAAATAATTGGGAAAACAATAATTGCTCATGGATAGGATGAGTTAATATAATAAAATGACAATCCTGCCCAAATTAATTTACTTATTCAGTACCATACCTATCAAAAAAACTGTTATAGAATTAGAAAAAATTATAATAAAGTTCATCTGGAAGAAAAAAGATCAAGGGAAATAATTTAAATAATTTAAATAATTTAATAATTTAATTAATTAAATAATTAAATAATTTTTAAAAATGTGAAGGATGGGGGCCTAGCAGTACCGGATGGTAAACTATACTATAAAGCAGATACTGGCTAAGAGACAAAAGAGTGAATCAATGCAATAGACTAGGGGTAAATGACCTTAGCTAGCTAGTTTTCTATAAGCCCAAAGATCCCAGCTTTGGGGACAAGAACTCACTATTTGACAAAAACTGCTAGGAAAATTGGAAAACACTGTGAGAAAAATTAGGTTTAGATCAATATCTCATACCCTATACCAAGATAAATTCAAAATGGGTAAAGGACTTAAATATAAAGGGTAAAATTATAAATAAATTAGGTGAATATAGAATAGTATGCCTGTCTGATCTGTGGGAAAGTAAGGAATTTAAAGCTAAGCAAGAGACAGAGAACATTGCAAAATGTAAAATGAATGATTTTTATTATATCAAATTTTAAAACTTTTGTACAAAAAACCCAATGCAACAAAAATTAGAAGGAAAGCAACATACCGAGAGAACATTTTTATAATAAAACTCTCTGACAGAGGTTTAATTTCTCAAATATATATAGAACTAAGTCAAATTTACAAAAATCAAGCTATTCCCCAATCGACAAATGGTCAAGGGACATGAATTGGCAGTTTTTACATGATGAAATCAAAACTATCAATAAGCACATGAAAAAGTGTTCTAAATCCCTCCTGATTAGATTAATGCAAATTAAAACAACTCTGAAGTACCACCTTATACCAGCAGACTGGCCAGTATGGTAGCAAAAGAAAGTGAGAAATGTTGGAGGGGATGTGGCAAAATTGGGAAACTAATACACTGCTGGTAGAGTTTTGAATTGGTCCAATCATTCTGGAGGTCAATTTGGAACTATGCCCAAAGGGCTTTAAAAGAATGCCTTCCCTTTGATCAAGCTATACCACTGCTGGGTTTGTATCCCCAAAGAGATGATAGGGAAAAAGACTTGTACAAAAATATTTATAGCTACATTATTTGTGGTGGCAAAAAACTGGAAAATAAGGGGGCATTCATTGATTGGGGAATGGCTGAACAAATTGTGGTATCTGATGGTGATGGAATATTACTGTGGTGAAAGGCATAATGAACTAGAGAAATTCCATTTGAATTGGAAAGACCTCCAAACATTGATGCAGAGCAGAAGGAGCAGAACCAGGAGATCATTGTACACAGAGACTGATACATTATGGCACAATCAAATATAATAGACTTTCTACTAGAAGAAATGCAATGATCCAGGACAATCTAGAGGAACTTATGAGAAAGAAAACTATCCACATCCAGAGAAAAATCTGTGGAAACAGAAACACAGAAGAAAAACATATGATCAATCACATAGTTCAATATGGATATGATTAGTGTTTTGATGTTAAAAAGATCAGTCGTGCATAAAATGGAAATAGGTTTTGAACAATGATATATGTAAAACCCAGTGGAATTGCTTTTCTGCTCTGGGAGGGGGAGAAAAAGGGAGAGGGGGGGCAAATTATGAATCAGGTACCATGGAAAAATATTCTAAATTTAAAAAAAAAGAGAAACTATTTCTCTAGAGTGATAGTGGTGCTATTTCTGAGAGTGACAGTTCTTGAATGCAGAAAAGGTACAGTGGCTAGACTGAGAAAAGCAAGTTCAGATATAAAGAACAGTCTACTATGAACCTCAGAAACAGAGAATAGTCTCAGTTCTAGGTTCTAACCTAGTCTGAAGTCTTCAGAGAAATAACCAGAACAGGAATACTCAGGGAGTCTGCATTTATGTCACTCAGAACTACCAGACCTGCCAAGGTAGCTTCAAGTAGCAGTCTACTATTACTAAGACCTAAACAGGAATTTGAAATGCTCAAATTTTTATCCTGGATCAGAATACTTTGGTGCAATTCAAGCTTGAAGATCCCTGAGCTATCATTGAGAACCAGGAATAACAAGAAAAAAGCTTTCTTTTCTTTCCTTTGAAAAGTAAGCTGAATCTAGCCATTATACTAAGTACATTGTCAAGAAGTACTCTGGAATAATTAGAAAACAAACAAACAAAAGAATCCCACAACAAAGAGCTAGTATGTTGTTGGGTTTTTTTAAATGATGCTTGAGGCACAAACCCAGAAGAAGGGAATTATTCCAAAACATCAACAAGCAGAGCTTCAAAGAAAAAACAAAATTTGAGAACAAATTGAACTAGAAATCCTGGAAGAGATGAAGCAAGAGTTTTTTAAAAAGTTTAAAATAAGAGCACTCACTTTCAAAGTAGAAAATAAGTTAGACAAGACTTAGCAACTTCTACATTAAAATAATGAAGGGTGCAGAATACAATATTTAGAAGAGTAAAAGATCTGGGTATACAACCAAGAATAACCTACTGAGCAAATTTGAGTACAAACATGCAAGGAAATAGGGTCATTTAATGAAATAAAAGACTTTCAGGTATTCTGGAAGAAAAGACTGGAATGGCATGGAAAATTTGATCTATGAATGAAAAGAAACTTAAGATTAACATGAAAAAGTAATTATACAGGATTTTATAAGGTCAAACTTTATTTCTCATATGGAAAAATGTTATATATATAAACCTTATGAATGACATCATGAATTGGGTAGTTTGAAAGAGCATATATAGATAGAAGCTTTGAGGTTGAATTGAATATAATAAAATGAGTCAGAAAATAAAAAGAAATTGTTTAGGGAGGGATAAAATGGAACAATCATCTCATACAAAAGACACACAAATAGAACGAACTGTTAAAGTGAACTGAAGGAGGAGACAGAGAACTTGTAATGCTAGCATTTTCTTCTCATGAGATTTGGGTAAAAGAGAAATAAATACATTTAAAAAGGTAAAAATCTTCTTAACTTACAAAGAAATAGGAGAGCATGGAATAAAGATGAAAGGGACTCTTGGAGAGTATATAGATTAAGAGAAAAGAGGGCCTGGGTTTAATATAATGGAGGGACCTACATGAAATTATGAAGAATGAAACAAGGTGGGTCAGAACCAAGATATATATTCACCTAATCCCTACTATTACCCTTCAAAAATGTGATATAATACCCCAAAATGAATTCTGGAGCACTATAAACCACAAAAAGACAGAGTGAAATATTTTTTCAGGCCCCAACAACTTGGAAGGCCATCACAAAAATATCTAGTGCACCAGGATGGTAATGGAGTACAAAGTAGCACTACAAGGCAATCCTCACCTCTGTAGCAACAGGTCTTAGGGGTAGCTGAATCATCAGGAAAGGCTACCAGAACTCTCAATCATGGATGGTAAGAGGAGGTAGTCAGACAGTTGTTCAGAATTTTTATGAGTCCCTTTTTTGACTCTAGGTGTAAGATTCTTGTCACATTGCCCATATGCAAATGTAGGATGCCATCCAGGGACAAGGTCTCAGGGTGAGCAATACTAGTGCATATGAGCACTTTTGGCCACAAAAGAGAAATGAATCCTGGTTGCAATTCCAAGGCAGAAAAGAGTGTTTGTGGTTTCTCACAGACCAGAGCACTGGTCAAGAGAGTATTAAGTAATTTTCTCTTTACCTCATACCAACTTGGAAGAAGTGATAACTTAAGAGATTCCCAGAGGTTTCTCTGAAAGCAACTGGACAAAGAAACTGAAACTTGAAACAGTGCTTCATTCACCACAGCTACAGAATGCAGTGTTGACAGTTTCTTTTTTAGTTAAAAAATAAAAAGACAAGAAAATTAGTAAACAATAGCAAAAACAAGAAAATCCATATAGAAAGTCATTATGGTGACAGGAAAGAACAAAAGACAAACTCAGAAGAAGACAACAAATGAATGCTGTTGCATTCAAATACTCCAAGAAAAATAGAAATTGGTGTCAAGCTCAAAAAGAATTAATGGAGGAGATAAAAAAGGATTCTAATATTCAAAAATGAAAGATAAAAGAAAATTTAGGAAACAAAATGAGTGGTACAAGAAAATTATGAATAAAAGTAAATAAATTGGTAAAGATAATTGATAATAATGAAAAAATAATACCTTAAAAAACATAATAGGCCAATTGGTAAAATGATGCAAAAATCAAATAAAGAGAACTTCCTAAAAACAGAATTGGCCAAATTAAAAAGATACACAACAGAGATTTCCACTTCCGGGTTAAGATGATGACAGAGTAAAAAGAAGCTGCTTAACCTCTCCTAACCCACACATGTAGGATTCCTCAAGAGTACATAAAAACAAATCCAGATGAATGAAGGGGCCCCACAAGAGGGAGCAGCATTGAAGGTATGTGGAATTGGGGCATTTCCATTCTACAATGGGGTGAAACAGCTCTCACTAAAACATGAGCCGAACAACACCCTCCCCCCACACCACCTACGGTGCCAAAGCCAGTGCAAAAGAGTTAGAGCAAGTTTGAGGCATTCATTAAGTCCTTAACAGCCACCTGGGATCACCAGGGCCTTCTCCAGAGAGCAGAAAGACTTAAGACCCCAAGAGGCTAAAGAACATGCGGACTTTGAAAAAAGACCTTGAACACAGGTGCAGACCTTGGGGGGGACCCAGTGCAGAGGGGTGAATAACTGAGGAAGCAGCACCCTGAAACTGTTAAAGGAGCTTTGGGCAGAGGAACATGCAAGGGGACCACCAGGAGGCTTGACCCTGAGAACAACTAGACCTGAGACCTGAGGAGCCTAAAGAGTACAGAGAGACACTGGGTGTGAGGTTAAACCTGAGAGGGCACTCAGCTCACAATGGCAAGTCATTCACAAGAACCCCAAAAGAGAAAGATCAACACGAAGAAATCTTTAACACGCAACAGCTTTTACACAGAGAAAGTCCAGACAACAGAGCAAACAGCAGAGGAGAATAAACAAATAATAAGATCCAAACCTTCTCAAAAAAATGAAAACTGGTCACAAGCTCTTGAAGAGTTCAAATCTGAGATGATGAGAAAGATGGAAGAGATCTGGAAAGAAAATAACAGTTTAAAAGACAGAATATCCCAATTAGAAAATGAGGCAAGTAAATTGAAGACCAGAAATGACCAGATTGAAGAGTAAAACCAAAAGATTATAGCCGAAAACCAAAAAATTATAGCCGAAAACCAGTTCTTAAAGGCTAGAATTGAAAAATTAGAAGATAATGATCTCTCAAGACAACAAGAACAAATAAAACAAAGTCAAAAGACTGATAAAATAGAAGGACATAAAATATCTTAATGAGAAAGAGACAGACCAAGAAAACCGGTCTAGAAGAGAAAATTTGAGAATCACTGGTCTTCCAGAAAAGGCAGAAATTAATACAAACTTGGACTCCATACTTGGACAAGTAATACATACTTGGACAAGGAGGAAACTAAGCTATCACTCTTTGCAGATGATATGATGGTCTACTTAAAAAATCCTAGAGAATCAACTAAGAAGCTTGTAGAAATAATCAACAACTTTAGCAAACTTGCAGGATACAAAATAAATGCACATAAATCATCAGCATTTCTATACATCTCCAACACACTAGAGCAGCAAGAAGTAGAAAGAGAAACACCATTTAAAATCACCCTAGACAATATAAAATACTTAGGAATCTATCTACCAAAACAAACACAGCAATTATATGAAAACAACTACAAAACACTTTCCAAACAAATAAAACTGGATTTAAACAATTGGAAAGCCATTGATTGCTCATTGGTAGGACGAGCTAACATAATAAAAATGACCATTCTTCCTAAATTAATTCATCTATTTAAAGCCATACCTATCAAGCTACCAAAAAACTTCTTTACTGAATTAGAAAAAAATATAACAAATTTCATTTGGAATAACAAAAGATCAAGAATATCAAGGGAAATAATGAAAAAATTGTGAAGGAAGGGGGCCTAGCAGTACCAGATATTAAACTATACTATAAAGCAGCAGTCATCAAAACAATATGGTACTGGCTAAGAGATAGAGAGGAGGATCAATGGAATAGACTTGGGATACATGACATCAGCAAGACAGTGTATGATAAACCCAAAGAGCCCAACTTTTGGGACATGAATCCACTATTTGACAAAAACTGCTGGGAAATTTGGAAAACAATATGGGAGAGATTAGGTCTAGATCAACATCTCACACCCTACACCAAGATAAATTCAGAATGGGTGAATGACTTGAATATAAAGAGGGAAACTATAAACAAGTTAAATGAACACAGAATAGTTTACTTGTCAGATCTGTGGGAAAGGAAAGACTTTAAAACCAAGCAAGAGTTAGAGAAAATCACAAAATGTAAATTAAATGGTTTTGATTATATTAAACTAAAAAGTTTTTGTACAAACTAAAACAATGTAGTCAAAATCAGAAGGGAAACAACAAACTGGGAAAAAATCTTTATAATGAAAAACTCTGACAGGGGTCTAATTACTCAAATATACAAGGAGTTAAAGCAATTGTATAAAAAATCAAGCCATTCCCCAATTGATAAATGGGCAAGAGACATGAATAGGCAATTTTCAGGTAAAGAAATCAAAAGTATCAATAAGCACATGAGAAAGTGTTCCAAATCTCTAATAATTAGAGAAATGCAAATCAAAACAACTCTGAGGTATCACCTCACACCTAGCAGATTGGCTAAAATGAAAGAAGGGGAGAGTAATGAATGCTGGAGGGGATGTAGCAAAATTGGGATGTTAATGCATTGCTGGTGGAGCTGTGAACTGATCCAGCCATTCTGGCTGGCAATTTGGAACCATGCTCAAAGGGCTATAAAAGAATGCCTGCCCTTTGATCCAGCCATACCATTGCTGGGTTTGTACCCCAAAGAGATCATAGATAAACAGACTTGTATGAAAATATTTATAGCTGCGCTTTTTGTGGTGGCAACAAATTGGAAAAGGAGGGTATGTCCTTCAATTGGGGAATGGCTGAACAAACTGTGGTATATGCAGGTGATGGAATACTATTGTGCCAAAAGGAATAATAAACTGGAGGAGTTCCAGGCGAACTGGAGAGACCTCCGGGAACTGATGCAGAGCGAAAGGAGCAGAGCCAGAAGAACATTGTACACAGAGACTGATATACTGTGGTAAAATTGAATGTAATGGACCTCTGTACCAGCAGCAATACAATGACCCAGGACAATTCTGAGGGATTTATGGTAAAGATGCTACCCACATTCAGAGGAAGGACTGCAGGACAGGAAACACATAAGAAAAACAACTGCTTAAACGCAAGGGTCGGGGTGGACGTGATTGAGGGTGTGGACTTGAAACTACCACACCAATGCAACTACCAACAATTTGGAAATTGGTCTTGATGAAGGACACATGACAAAACTAGTGGAAATGCACATCGGCCATGGGTGGGGGGAGTGCGGGG
>NC_058133.1:218184817-218195230 GCF_016433145.1 Gracilinanus agilis
GGGGGGGGTGCGGGGGGGTGGGGGTGAAGGGGATAGGAGGAGCATGAATCAGGTAACCATGTTAAAAATGTATATTAATAAATGTTAAAAAAAAAGGTACTTTTAGAAACCAGGCACAAGGAAGTCCAATGTCTGTATTTTCCAAACAGCCTCTTCCTAGAACCCCAAAAGAAGTCCTCTGTCTTGACATAGATCCTTATCAACTCCACAGGGACTATTGGTCTCCTTGATCTTCTGCTTTCTTTGCCCTGTGTAGTGGTTCATTAGTAATCTCTTCTTCTGAAATCAAACACAAATTTTGGTTAGTCACATAATACTTAACAACAAATGGCAGGTGTCCATAGTCTAAAGCTTTTGGGTATGCAATGTTATTAGGATTAATAGGTATTGTAAACTTATCCTTCAAAATCAAAAAAGCATTAATACTGATTACATATACTCAAGTAAAAAGAGAAGAAAAAAATTAAATTCCAATTTGAAATATAGAGAAAAATAATATCAAAAAGGAGAGTCATATTGCATATCCCTTAGAAAATGGGTCAACCAAACAGAAGCATAACAAAAGGATTTCTCACTCAAAAGCAAGATCTATTTCCTTTCTAACTTGGCCATGATCCATGGTGCAAATATACATAATTTTTTTTTCACCTAGTAAAAAGCTTTTTATAAGTCATAGTACAATAGCTAATACAAATTCTAAAGAGTACCACAATTCTCCAAATTAGAAGAGCCCATTTGGTTATGGTAGCAAACAAACCAGTTCCCGGCAGCCATGAGAAGTTCCACCATGTGTTGTCATGTTCCACGTGAGTCTCTACAATAATTTGCTGAGTATCATTTACAACCCTATGAATCTCATGGATATTTGTCACAATTTCACCAGATCTGTTCACATAAGAACAAGAAGATTGATTGATAAAGGTACAAGCACCTCCGAATGAGGCTATAAACATGTGTAAGAATTTAAAATTTAGGTTTTATGTTAATATGAAAGTTCTAAAGTAATATTGTGGTCACCAACTTAAAAATATTACAGCCTAAGTTAAAATAACTTTTAGCAGCTTTATTTACAAAGAAGTGGAAAGAGTGAAAGTGGAAAAATGTAGATAGAGAAAGATTCTAATAAGCCTACCAACCATTCTCCTGAGAAGCCAGACTCAGCCCCGGCAGGGTTTCCCCAAGACTCTGTCTCTACATAGATTTTGGTGGTATCTTCAGCCAGGGTTCTACCAATGTAGCCTCCTCCAAAGCCAAGGCAGGAATCTCCAGAATCAATCTCTCCAAAAGCCAGGAAAGGAAAGGCAGCTACTCACCCAGCAAGCTGACTCAGGATCCAAGGAAAGAGTCTCCTCCTTCAGCCCAGCTCACCAATACAGAGAGCCTCCAAAAACAAATTTCAAAGGAGAAGAAATTCAAAGGAGAAGTCCCTTGGACAGGAAGTTCAGGACTTTTTAATAGTCCTTTTTCCACATCATTTCCTGTCCCTTCCCTAATTTACCTGAACCAATCACAGTCTTTACATTTGCCTAGCACTGCCTGGGGTGAGGGGTGGGGAATGGCTTCTGGAGTTGTCACCCACTGTAGCAAGTGACTTGTAAACTCTCATACTTAGTGACTGGCAAGGTACTAATTAGGGGTGCTTAAGTTTTTGATTAACTTAAAAGTTGCTGATTGATAGATAAAGAGAGTTTGATTCAATCTTCACACGTCAAGAACAAGCCAATTTTGTAGAACTGTTTTTGCTAAGGATTCTATCTCCTCTGAAAGAAAGAAATAGTTTGGGTAGTTCAAGAGATGGCTTGACCTGTATATTGAGCCAATCTTCCAATTTCAGCTGACATATTTCTCACAGAGTCTATCACTGTCATCATTCCAAAATTTGACAGAAGTTCCCAGAAAAACCTCTGTACATCAGATGAGGATGCTACTGAATTTGGCCTTGACCTTTTGGGTCTACATTGCCCCCAAGAACCTAGATTCCTGGCAGTGGAATTGCCTACCTGGCCAATACAGTGGTCATGCACTGATACTGGTGGAATGACATAAGCCAAACTGGTGGAATTACATAAGCCAAACCACAAGTAGCATACCATCTTTGGAGAAGGGTAGAGTAAGCTGGAGAGTTACAAACATAGAACTGTCCAAGGATCACCAAACCCCAAGGGAAATCTTCAGCTGGTACAAGACAATAATAGTCATAAAAGGCATGTATTTTTATGTCCCATTCCTTGCATTTTTAAGTTTTTCTCTAGCACAAATAAATGTAGAGGTAGGGAATGGAATGATGAGATTGTACTTCACCTTGTCACCCATATATTTACTACTACTTAATGGACCCTTACTTCTCTTCACACACAAGTCAAACGTAGGCAAATGATTAGAGATAGTGGTGGTCCTAGGTATCTAAAATTTCTGAAGACCCATTAAAATTAACTGAGATTTTCAGTTCATTAAATTCCCTAAATATCACTGATATGGGTTGTAACCAATTTAATTGGGTCCATTCATCATCATCTATATGACAGTTAACAAAAGCAAAAGGAGCAAAGTATTTAGGTAACATGTAATCTTTCTGTGCTGCAAGTTGAGGTAACTGATAAAACTTGCAGGCTATATGGAAACATTGTTGGTGCAGTTGAGACCATCTGGAGAGCAAGTTGGACCTATTTTCAAAGGGCTATGAAAGAATACCTACCCTTTGATGCAATAACACCATTACTAGTTTTGTAACCCAAAGAGATTGAAAACAAAAAGTGGAAGGATCTATATGTGCAAAAATATTTAAATCAATTCTCTTTTTGGGTACAAAGAAAGTGAGGTGATACCCATCAATTAGGACTGTAATGAAATATTATTGTACTGTAAGAAATGATGAGCAGGAGAAACTCAGAAAAATCAAGAAAGTCTTACATGATCTGAAGCAGAGAGAAATGAGCAGAACCAAAAGAACACTGTACCAAATGACAGGAATAGTCTACAAAGAACAACTGTGAATGCCTTAGCTAGTCTCAGCAATACAATGATCCAAAACAATTCCAAAGCAGCCAGGATAACAAAAATGCCATATATTTACAGGAAAAGATGTGATGTGGTGAAATCTGAATCCAGACCAAAAAAAAATGTTTTCACTTCAATAGGTGTTTTTGTTGTTGAAGTTTCCTTCCACAACAAGATTAACATGGGAAAGTATTTAAATGATTGCATATTTAAAATCTATAAGAGACTTCTTACTATCTTGGGAGGTGGGAAGAAGGAGAGAGAATTTTAAAACTCAAGAGTCTTTTAAAAATTTCAGAAATTCTTTTCACATGTAATTGGGGAAAAATATAAAATATTTTTAAAAGAATGAAAGAGAGAAGTGAATATCAACAGAAATATTACTGGAAGAATAATGTGTAGATGTCCAATTACAGAGAAAGAACCAATAAATAGAAACAGGTGGAAATTATTTATTTATTTATATGCACACATTTATTTATTTATATGTGCCTGTTTTTATTTATTTATATGTGCATATTTATATATGCAAATATCCATTTTACATATATAATCAAATGATGCCTTCTTTTGAATGAGGACAAGAGTGAAAGGAAAAAAATACTTGGAACTTTAATGTACGATGAAAATAATTTTTAAAGGAATTAGAACTAAAAAAAACAATAGAAAGGGAATATTAATTCTTTGGCATAATGTGTACAAAACCTTTTACAACAAACAAAATCACTAGAAATTAGAATGGATGAAATAGAAGGCAATGACTCTATGAGATAAGAAGAAACACTAAATGTTAAGTTAAAAGTTTGAAATAAAATAAAATAAAATGTAAGTTATTCATAGCAAAAACAACTGACCTAGAAAACAGAACAAAGCAAAAAAAATTTCAAGAACCCTTAGACAACTGGCAAGTCATTACTAAAAATGAGTTGAAACATTACGTTTCAAGAAATCTTTTTCTTTAATTTATTTATTTTTAACTATTTTTCCAAGGTTACACAATTCATGATTTTTCCCTCCCTTCATCCCTTCCCCCTCCTGGAGCTGACAAGCAATTCCACGGGGTAATGCATGTATTATCATTCAATGCCAATATGTATATTATTCATTTTTGTAATAGAGTAATTTTTAAAAACCAAAACTCCAAGTCCTATACTCATCTAAGCAAGTGAGAAATCATATGCTTTTCTTCTATGTTTCTATTCCTACAGTTCTTTCTCTGGTTGTGGATAGCATTCTTTCTCATAAGTCACTTAGGATTGTCCTGGATCATTGCTATTAGTAGCAAAGTCTATTACATTTGATTTTCCCATAATATTTCAGTTACTGTGTATGCTGTTCTCCTGGTTCTGCTCATTTTGCTCCACATCAGTTCATGGAGGTCTTCCTTGTTTTTATAGAAATCAAGCAGTTCATTATTCCTTATAGCACAATAGTATTCTATCATCATCACATACCACAATTTGTTCAGCCATTCTCCAATCAAAGAATACCCCCCCTCATTTTCCAATTTTTTGCCACCTCGAAGAACATGGCTATAAATATTTTTGTACAAGTTTTTTTTTTATCTTTTTGGAGTACAAACCTAATAATGGTATTGCTGGATCAAACGGCAGGCAATATTTTAAATCCCTTTGGGCATAATTCCAAATTGTCTTCCAGAATGGTGAGATCAATTCACAACTCTACCAGCATTGCATTAATATCCCAATTTTGCCAATCCCCTCCAACATTATCATAACATTTCCTTTACTGTCATATTGGTCAACCTGCTAGGTATAAGGTGATACCTCTGAGCTGTTTTGATTCACATTTCTCTAATCAGGAGGGATTTAGAACACTTTTTCATGTGATTATTAATAGTTTTGATTTCTTCATATTAAAACTTCCTATTCATATCCGTTCACTATTGTCAGTCAGAAAATGGCTTGATTTCTTATACATTTGACTTAGTTTTTTATATATTTGAGGAATTAGACGTTTGTCAGAGAGTTTTGCTATGAAAATTGTTTCCCCAGTTTGTTGCTTCCCTTCTAAATTTGGTTGCATTGGTTTTGTTTGTGCAAAACCTTTATAATTTAATATAATCAAAATTATTCATTTTACATCTTTTAATGTTCTCTATCTCTTGTTTGGTCTTTAATTCTTTCCTTTACGATAGATATGACAGGTGTACTATTCTATGTTTTTTGATTTATCTATAATTTCCCTCTTTATATTTATGTCATTTACCCATTTTGAATTTATCTTGGCATAGGATGTGAGATGTTGATCTAAGCCTAATTTTTTTCCATACCATTTTCCATATGCAAAGTATATGATAAATGACCTTAACAATCTGGTGTATGATAAATCCAAAGACCACAGCTTTGGTGATAAGAATTCATTATTTAACAAAAACTGCTGGGAAAACTGGAAAAGAATATGGAAGAAACTAGGTGCAGGACAATATATCAAAACCTACACCAAGTCAAGGTCAAAATGGGTATATGATTTAGATATAAAGAGTAATGAGTAAACTAGGGAAGCTTAGAATAGTTTGCCTGGCAGATCCATGTAGAAGAAAGACTTTATTGCCAAATTAGAGATAGAGGACATTATAATATATAAAATGAATAATTCTGATTGTATTACATTAAAAGGCTTTTGTATAAAAAAAACCAATGTGAAGGGTTCCGGGGTAAGATGGCGGCAGAGTAAAAAGCAGCTTTTAACCTCTCCTGACCAAAACACACAAGACTCCTCAAGGGGACAGAAAAACAAGTCCAGATGAATGGAGGAAACCCACAACAGGGTGCAGAGTGTAAGGTACATGGAAGCAGGACATTTCCATGCTATAAAGGGGTGAAACAGCTCTCACTAAATCACGGACTGAGCAACCACCCCACCTCCACCCCCTCCACACACAACACCTATAGCGCCGAAGCCAGCTAAAAAGAAATAGAGCAAGTTTGGGGCACCCATTGAGTCATTGGCAGCTCCAGGGCCTGTTCCTGAGAGCAGCAAGATTTGGGATCCCCAAAAACCTAAAGAACGCACACGAACTTTGAGCGTGGGCTCAGAGTGCAGGTGCGGGCGTAGGCGTGGGTAGAGGCAGACACAGCCACGAGCTAAAGCTCTCAAACCCGGAGTGGGGAACCAGTGCAGACAGGTATACGACTGTGGAAGCAGCTCCCTGAGACTTGTAAAGGAACTTGCGGCAGAGGATCAAGCAAGGGGGTCCACCAGGGGGCTTGACCTTGGAAAAAACCAGAACTCAGACCTCAGGAGCCAATAGACCACGGACAGACCCTGAGTGTGAGGATAAAGCTGAGAAGCTGCTGGGCTAATGATAGCTACCCAGACTCAGGAAGTTCACAAGAGAAAGATTAACAACAAGAAAAAAAAAGTCTTTAACACTTGACAACTTTTACACAGAGAAAATCCAGACAACTGAGCAAACAGAGGAGGAGAACAAACAAGCATCCAGACCCACCTCAAATAAGGAAAATGGGTCACAAGCTATGGAAGAGTTCAAAACTGAGATTTTGAGGAAAATGGAAGAGATCTGGCAAGAAAATAACAGTTTAAAAGGTAGAATCTTGCAATTGGAAAGTGAGGTTCAGAAATCAAATGAACTGATAAGCAAATTGAACACCAGAAATGAGCAGAGCGAAAAGGAAAACCAGAGGATTATAGCCGAAAACCAAAAGATTATAGCCGAAAACCAAAAGATTATAGCCGAAAACAAATCGCTAAAGGCAAGAATTGAGCAATTAGAAGCTAATGATCTCTCAAAACAACAAGAACAAATAAAACAAAGTCAAAAGACTGAAAAAATAGAAGGACACATGATATATCTCAATGAGAGAGTGACAGACCAAGAAAACCGGTCTAGAAGAGACAATTTGAGAATAATTGGTCTTCCAGAAAAACCAGAAATTAATAGAAACCTGGACACTATACTAAAAGAAATTATTCAGCAAAATTGCCCTAAAGTCCTACAACAAGAGGGCAATATAGACATTGAAAGGATCCATAGAACACTCACAACATTCGATCCAGATAAGAAAATGCCCAGGAATATACTTGCCAAATTCAAGAGCTTTCAAGCAAAAGAAAAAATCTTACAAGAAGCCAGAAAGAGACAATTCAATTATCAAGGAACACCAATCAGGATCACACAGGATCTGGCAGCCTCCACGCTAAAAGACCGTAAGCCTTGGAATACAATATTCAGAAAGGCAAGAGAGCTGGGCCTGCAACCACGGATCAACTACCCATAAAAATTGACTATATATTTCCAGGGGAAAGTATGGGCATTCAACAAAATTGAAGAAGTCCAAGTATTTGCACAGAAAAGACCAGGGCTAAATGGAAAGTTTGATATCCAACCACAAAAACCAAGAGAAACATGAAAAGGTAAATAAGAAACAGGGGGGAAAGAAAGAACACTTATAATTTTTAAATTTGCCTTTTTAAGGTCCTCAGTAAGATCTAATTATCTGTATTCCTATGTAGAGAAATGTTATGTATAATTCTCTGTAGTGAACTCTAGTCACTATTATAGTATTCACTATTATAGTAATCAGAAGAATAATTCACAGGGTGAGGATGGAACACTAAATAATCTAAGATGACATGCGGGATGGGAAAGAGAGGGTGAATAGTAGGGGACACCAAGAGAAACTTGAGTGAATAAGAAAAATAGGATATTCTATTACACACAAAGAGGGCATGGGAAGGAGAGGGGACAAATACTATTATAAGAAGGAGACGAAGAGAGCACTAAGAGGTAATAATGAAACCTTACTCTTAGTGTAATCAACCCGGAGAGGGAAGAGTAGCTATACTATCCATTAGGACATAAAACTCTTATCTAACCCTTCTGAGAAAGTCAGAAGGGATAAACCAAGGGGAGCAGGGGAGTGGGGAGGTCAAAAAAAGGGAGGGAAGAAGAAGGGGGAGGGAATTCCTAAGGCCTTTAAAAACAAAAAGGGGGGGGAAATAAGGGAGGGGGTAGAAAGGGAAGTTAATCAAGGGAGGGGATAAGGGATACCAGCTTAATAGCAAACCACTGGTTTAAAAGGAAATAGTATAAGAAAAAGGGGGTAGGAATAGGGGAGGATAGGAAAATGTCAGCATATGCACAACTGATGATTACAACTCTAAATGTGAATGGGATGAACTTGCCCATAAAACAGAAGCAAATAGCAGAGTGGATTAGCAACCAAAATCCTACCATATGTTCTCTACAAGAAACACATATGAGACGGGTGGACATACACAAGTTTAAGGTTCAGGATTTGAGCAAAATCTTTTGGCCTTCAAATGAGAAAAAGAAGGCAGGAGTGGCTATTATGATCTCTGACAAAGCCAAAGTAAAAATAGATATGATTTAAAAAGACAGGGAAGGTCATTACATCCTGATTAAAGGCAGTTTAAACAATGATGAAATAACACTGCTCAATATATATGCACCAAGTGGCATAGCATCCAAATTCATAAAGGAGAAACTGGCAGAGCTCAAGAAGGAAATAGATAGTAAAACCATAATAGTGGGAGATCTAAATATTCCTCTTTCAGAACTAGATAAATCAAACGAAAAAATAAATAAGAAAGAGGTAAGAGAGGTGAATGAAGTCCTAGAAAAATTAGATTTAATTGATATGTGAAGAAAAATAAATTGGGAAAAAATGAATACACCATCTTTTCAGCTGCACATGGCACATTCACAAAGATTGACCATGTTATACGGCATAGAATCATTGCAAACAAATGCAAAAGAGCAGAAATGATAAATGTAACCTTCTCAGATCATAATGCAATAAAAATAATAATTAGTAAGGGTACCTGGACAGGAAAATCAAAAACTAATTGGAAATTAAATAATATGATTCTCCAAAACCAATTTGTCAAAGAAGGAATCATAGGAAGAATCAATAATTTCATTGAAGAAAATGACAATGATGAGACATCCTACCAAACTCTCTGGGATGCAGTCAAGGCAGTACTCAGGGGGAAATTTATATCCTTGAGTGCATATATTAACAAATTAAGGAGGGCAGAGATTAATGAATTGGGCATGAAACTCAAAAAAATTGAAAGCGAGCAAATTAAAAATCCCCAGATGAAAACTAAATTAGAAATACTAAAAATCAAGGGAGAAATTAATAAAATTGAAAGTAAAAGAACTATTGAATTAATAAATAAGTCTAGAAGCTGGTATTTTTTTTAACCCTTGTACTTCGGTGTATTGTCTCATAGGTGGAAGATTGGTAAGGGTGGGCAATGGGGGTCAAGTGACTTGCCCAGGGTCACACAACTGGGAAGTATCTGAGGCCAGATTTGGACCTAGAACCTCCTGTCTCTAGGCCTGACTCTCACTCCACTGAGCTACCCAGCTGCCCCTACAAGCTGGTATTTTGAAAAAAACAGATAAAATAGACAAAGTACTGGTCAATCTAATAAAAAAAGGAAAGAAGAAAACCAAATTGACGGTATCAAAGATGAAAAGGGAGACCTCACCTCTACTGAAGGGGAAATTAAGGCAATCATTAAAAACTATTTTGCCCAATTATATGGCAATAAATATAACAATTTAGGAAATATGGATGAATATTTACGAAAATATAAACTGCCTAGTTTAACAGCAGAAGAAATAGAATACCTAAATAATCCCATATCAGAAAAAGAAATTGAACAAGCCATCAAAGAACTCCCTAAGAAAAAATCGCCAGGGCCTGATGGATTCACAAGTGAATTCTATCAGACATTCAAAGAGCAACTAATCCCAGTACTATACAAATTATTTGATATGATAAGCAAAGAAGGAGTCCTACCAAATTCCTTTTATGACACAAATATGGTACTGATCCCAAAGCCAGGGAGATCAAAAACAGAGAAAGAAAACTATAGACCAATCTCCCTAATGAACTTAGATGCAAAAATCTTAAATAGAATACTAGTAAAGAGACTCCAGCAAGTAATTAAGAAGATCATCCACCATGATCAGGTGGGATTTATACCAGGAATGCAAGGTTGGTTCAACATTAGGAAAACCATCTACATAATTGACCATGTCAACAGTCTATCAAATAAAAATCACATGATCATCTCAATAGATGCTGAAAAAGCCTTTGACAAAATACATCCATTCCTATTGAAAACACTGAAAAGTATAGAAATAGAAGGACTTTTCCTAAAAATAATAAACAGTATATACCTAAAACCATCAAGAAACGTCATATGCAATGGGGATAAATTAGAAGCCTTCCCAATTAGATCAGGAGTAAAACAAGGATGCCCATTATCATCTCTATTATTCAACATAGTACTAGAAACACTAGCAGTTGCAATTAGAGAAGAAAAAGAAATTGAAGGTATCAAAATAGGCAAGGAGGAGACTAAGCTATCACTCTTTGCAGATGATATGATGGT
>NC_058133.1:218195630-218221227 GCF_016433145.1 Gracilinanus agilis
GTAGTACCAGATATTAAACTATACTATAAAGCAGCAGTCATCAAAACAATATGGTACTGGCTAAGAGATAGAAGGGAAGATCAGTGGAATAGACTTGGGGTTAATGACATCAGCAAGACAGTGTATGATAAACCCAAAGAGCCCAACTTTTGGGACATGAATCCACTATTTGACAAAAACTGCTGGGAAATTTGGAAAACAATATGGGAGAGATTAGGTTTAGATCAACATCTCACACCCTACACCAAGATAAATTCAGAATGGGTGAAAGACTTGAATATAAAGAGGGAAACTATAAACCATTTAAGTGAACACAGAATAGTATACTTGTCAGATCTCTGGGAAAGGAAAGATTTTAAAACCAAGCAAGAGTTAGAGAAAATTACAAAATGTAAATTAAATGGCTTTGATTATTTTAAACTAAAAAGTTTTTGTACAAACAAAAACAATGTAGTCAAAATCAGAAGGCAAACAACAAATTGGGAAAAAAATCTTTATAACGAAAAACTCTGACAGAGGTCTAATTACTCAAATATACAAGGAGCTAAATCAATTGTACAAAAAATTAATCCATTCCCCAATTGAAAAATGGTCAAGAGACACGAATAGGCAATTTTCAGGTAAAGAAATCAAAAGTATCAATAAGCACATGAGAAAGTGTCCCAAATCTCTAATAATTAGAGAAATGCAAATCAAAACAACTCTGAGGTATCACCTCACACCTAGCAGATTGGCTAAAATGAAAGAAGGGGAGAGTAATGAATGTTGGAGGGGATGTGGCAAAATTGGGACATTAATCCATTGCTGGTAGAGTTGTGAACTATAAAAGAATGTCTATAATGAGCTATAAAAGAATGCCTGCCCTTTGATCCAGCCATACCATTGTTGGGTTTGTGCTCCAAAGAGATTATAGATAAAGAGACTTGTATGAAAATATTTATAGCTCTGCTTTTTGTGGTGGCAAAAAACTGGAAAAGGAGGGTATGTCCTTCAATTGGGGAATGGCTGAACAAACTGTAGTATATGCGGGTGATGGAATACTATTGTGCTAAAAGGAATAATAAACTGGAGGAGTTCCAGGCGAACTGGAGAGATCTCCAGGAACTGATGCAGAGCAAAAGGAGCAGAGCCAGAAGAACATTGTACACAGAGACTGATATACTATGGTAAAATCGAATGTAATGGGCTTCTGTACCAGCAGCAATAGAATGACCCAGGACAGCTCTGAGGGATTTATGGTAAAGGACGCTACCTACATCCAGAGGAAGAACTGCAGGAGAGGAAACATATAAGAAAAACAACTGCTTGAACGCATGGGTCGGGGTGGACATGATTAAGGATGTGGACTCGAAACTACCACACCAATGCAACTACCAACAATTTGGAAATAGGTCTTGATCAAGGACACATGACAAAACCAATGGAAATGTGCATCAGTCATGGGTGGGAGGACTGCGGGGGGTGAAGGGGAAAGTAGGAGCATGAATCATGTAACCGTGTTAAAAAAGAATATTAATAAATGTTTAAATTTAAGAAAAAAAAACAAAAAAAAACATGTGAAGAAGATTAGAAGGGAATCGACAAACTGCCAGAGAAATTTATGATAAATTTCTTGGATAAAGGTCTCATTTCTCAAGTTTATAGAGAACTAAAACATATTAATAAGAATATGTCATCCCCCAATTGACAGATGGTCAAAGGATATGAACATGCAATTTTCAGATGAAGAAATCACAGCAATCAATAACCATATGAAAAAATGTTCTAAATCACTCTTGATTAGAGAAAAGAAAATTAAAACAATTCTGAGTAAAGTGATAAATGTTAGAAGGTATATCACAAAATTGGAACACTAATGCATTGTTGGTAGAGTTGTAAACTGATTCAACCATTGTGAAGGGCAATTTGTGACTATACCAAAAGGGTTATAAAAGTGTTCATATACTTTGATCCTATAATACCACTACTGTGTCTACATAACAAAAATCATAAAAAAAAGAGAAAGTACCTACTTGTACAGAAATGTCTATAGCCCTTTTTGGGTTGACAAAGAATAGAAATTGAGAACATGTCCATTAATTGGGGAATGGCTGAACAAATTATCGTATGTGATGGTGATGGAATACTATTGTGTTTTGATAAACAGGTTGGTTTTAGAGAAAGTTGAAAAATATCTACATGAACTGATATAGAATGAAATAAGCAGAACACAGAGAACATGGTACAAAGAGCAATATTGTATGATGATCAGTTGCGAGTCATTCTCAGAAATACAATGATCCAGGATAATTCTGAAGGACTTATGACAAAGATGCTACCTACCACCAAAGAAAAAAAATATTGAAGTTGTATTAATATCAAAGCATACTGGATTTTAATTCAGAGTTTCCTGACTAAAGGCAAAGAGCTTTATTCCCTGTGCAACATAGCCACCAGGGTGAGTTATATATTATTCCTTTTGTCTTTTATGTTACTATAGTTGGACCAAGTTGGTTTTCATTGCCTTCAGGCCTCTATAGTTCTAGAGAAAATATATTTGCATACTAATGTTTTTATTCAACTACAAGAAGTAGTTTTTCCAATCTCCAAATGCAAAAGTCAATAGGTAATTAGAAAATAATAGAAGTAGAATAGTGACTTGTCTCAGGCATTTTTTCTATCTGATCCCTATCAAAAATGATAAGAATAAAATTCTTATAATGAATTTCTTTAGGAATAATGCTGAAAATCAAATTAATTTCTCTTCAAAGGAGAAATATTCAGAGATTAAATTAAATATTATAGATAGTTCTTTGGAAAGGACTCCCAAAAGAGCTGTGCAGCTTAGTGCAATGTGTGAAAAAGCTTTACAAAGCAAAGGCATAAATTATATTCTACTATTACACAGCAGGGCTAAAGATCACTCTCTGCCAACCCAAGATACATAGTTTTAGACAAAACCCCATGCAATGAATGACAGACTATATGGAAAACAATAATAATATATTTTCTGCTCCTTGTGGTTTCATTAGACCACATCATCTCTTAGCTTTCACTGCCTGTCAGTGACGTCAAAGCCAAATGTCCATGTAAAGTGACAAATGGAAAATAACTCTGAGAACATATTGGATTTCCTCCCTGGCAATTAAAACATTCAAGTGGATGACTGTACAAATACCCCCAAAGAAATACAGAGATTTAAGTCATTTAGAAGCTGTTTGTTTTCCTCTAGTATTTTGAAAGTGGCATTATCAACAAACATACTCACTGGAAAATTCTTCACCATGGCCTTTTATAGTTTTAAAGAGAGAACATTTTTCCCCTCCTCAGAGGCTTTGATATAATTCTCACCAAGGCTACATAACTTGTCAAATTCTCAATGGGGGGAGGGCATTATAGAATTAGAGCTGAAAGAAGCATGATCTTTGTCTTTGACCAAAGAAAATCAAATCATTACAGTATTATTTAGAAGATGAGTTTTTCAGCTTTAGATAAGATTGTCACAAGCTCTATAAGAGAAGAAAAAAATCAATGACTTCAATAGTAATCTGAAAATATGAGTCTCTGCTCTTTGATAATAGAGGTAATTATCTCACTGATCTAGATCTAGATCTGGTTTCCTTCCCTCAAAAGCAAGCTGGAATTATGAAAATCTGAGTTTAAATCCTGACTCTGACATAATACCAGATGAATCCATGAACAAATTACTGCATCTCTCAGAATCACAGTTTCCTTATCTGTAAACCTAAGATTTACACTTGTGGTTTCTAGGTTACAAGCTCATTGTGAAGTTCAAATGAGATAATTCGTACAAAGTATTATAGAATATAGTTAATTCTATTTGATACTCAGAAAAAAGTTTCTTCATATTTCATACTATAGTAGAAATCAGCAATCTTTTAGAAATAGGGTGCTAAACTAAAGGTGCTCAGGAGAAATCTATAATGGACAATAGAAGAGTTCTTTGTCAGAGTCATGCTCATTCTCATTCACTGGATTTAAGATGTGCTCATTCTATTAGCTTACCCAATGAAGTGGAACACCAGATTAATAAGTTGTCCAAAATGGAAGAACAATAAGGTACTATTCCCTCTCTTTTTACTCAAAAGCCAAGATTATAATATCACATTTTCCTTGATATGATTCTTTATAGTTACTTCCAGTATTTTGACTTGACTTGCTGTCATTGGTCTTTGAAAACAAAGGATTGACAACAATGAGCAGTAAAAATCTGTAGACTGAGAAAGCTTAGAAAAGATTTTATATAGTTCTTTCAGAAATTGTAGGGCAGACTAGATTTTGGGAAATAGTGCCCTCTTCTTCAGGGTACCCAGGTGAAATTAATCCAAGAAGAGAGATAGTGGTAACCATGATTGTCAATACAGAATGTCAGTGGGTTTAATTCTGGAAGTTGGCAGCAAAATTCAATACTCCTGTACCTCACCACTATTTTTGAGCTCAATTCTGAGGAAATTGAGGCCCA
This sequence comes from Gracilinanus agilis, assembly GCF_016433145.1. Classification (NCBI taxonomy): domain Eukaryota; kingdom Metazoa; phylum Chordata; class Mammalia; order Didelphimorphia; family Didelphidae; genus Gracilinanus; species Gracilinanus agilis. The sequence goes on from NC_058133.1 coordinate 218,200,093, forward strand.
GAAAAAGGAAGTAACTTGCCTGAAGTCACACAACTAGTTACTGGAACCCAAAAATATTAATCTCTTCCCTTACATCATAGTGCTTTGCTTCCAACATCAAACATTAACTAAACACTTAACAATGTCCTAAAAAAGGAAGGATTTTTTGTTGTTGGGGAAGAAAGAAAGAAAGAATAATTTTGGAACATAGGACTCTAAATATAATGCCAGAGTGGTGATTTTGTTCAGGTGGTGGGCATGTTAATAAGAGAAAGGATGAACAATTTGGTGGGAGAGGGGCACAGAGAGGGGGGTGAGAGGGCATATAGATAATTTTGAGCTACTTTGGCGATTTTCCAGAGAACCCTGGAATGTCACTGGAAAATATCTTGCATGCTACTTTAGGTTGCCAGTGTTTGCACTAAATTCAGTGAATCAAAGAATAAATTGGGAGATGAGTCAAAGCTAGGGCCCAGAATTCAAAAGCTAGCTATTAACTTGTCAGAAGCGTCATAAACTATGAGCAAAACATCAGTTCATATTATAACTTCTTTTTACTGAAATTTTTTTAAAGTTTACATATTTGTAAGAGATCATTCATATTCAACTGATACTCAGTTTCCTTCTATTTCATTTACTATCTTCATTGATACATTAATTTATATACCTATTATCATACTTATTTAGCAAAGAAGCACTTCAGTTTCCTCCTTTATCTAGTAAGAAAGAGCAACTTTTTCTTTCTTTTTCTTAATTTTGCTAAGCTAAGAGCATATTATGATACATTTCAGGGTTAAATGATATGTGCTCAACTGGATTTACATTTATCAAATGACTACATGACAACAATCAGTTAAAGGAGACCTCAAAGACCATCTATTCCAACTCATATCTGAACAAGTGTCCCCTCTACAACATATAAAACAAAGGGCCAGATGAATCCTGGTGACACAGACTGAAATCCCTGATACTAGGAAGCCTGAGGCTGATGTATCCCTAGAGTTCAGGAATTCTGACCTGCAGTGAAACAAAAGCTCACAGCAAAAAAATAAATAAATAAATAATGATTTTTTTTTTTTTAAAGAGGGAGGGGGGTAGAAGGTGGAGAAGAGGATACAAGACTGCCTTAGAAAGGGCAAAGTAATACAGATTGAAAGTGATAAAGCAGATAAAACTCCTCTGATGATCAGTGATAAGATTGTGTCTGCAAGAGACCAGGGCCTAGTAAAGATCTCTCACACATGCACACATACAAAGGATACCTATGCCTCCCCAAAGAGCCAACAAGCTTTTCCTTGAAAATTAATGCTCATGTAATTTTGTAATGTGAAGAGTTTACCTGATACTATGAGCAGCTAATTCACTGACCTGAACAGATTGGAACTAGAATGACCTGGCAGATGTTTAAATTCTTTAAGCCATTGTTGGTACAGGAAATAGACTCTTTGCCTATTAAGACTATTGAATAGATGTCACATTCTTTTTATCATTGTGCATGACACTGTTTAATGTTCCGTTGTCAAACATTAAAAGAAAGTAGCCTGGTTCACTTTACCTGTGAGAACAAAGGGGAAAAACAGAAGAAATGTCCCTGAATAAATACCTGGAGGTTTTAGAGCTTTCAAAAGTTGTTTCTTAGTCAAAGTTCATTCAACCACTCCCATGAGGCCCTTAAGAGTGATGTGGATTGTGGTAAGGATATGATGATTTCTACAAAATATGATGTGGAAAACCAATGCTTGTTTTTGGTCTATGATCTGGTATCCAGGAAAGCAACTAAGCCACTTAGTTTGAGGAGTGGTACATGCATTCTCCATTTAGATGGATTTTGTTTTGCAAGCTAACAAACATGAAACAGTGGAAATGAAGCAGCCCATGCTCTTCTCTTAATTTCAAGGATCAGCCTGGTCAACAACAAAGAATAAAGATCCATTCAGAATAACCCATGCTACTGACTAAGGAACAGCTAAAGCCATAGTCCTGGGCTTGGTGGGATAAAAAGAAGTAAATTCCTTTAAAAAAAAATATGGGACAATTTCATTTTTGTCTTTGTATCCCCACTCAGTCTGTTAACAAGCATGGGTTTTAAAAAGCTTATTATAGGCCAAGCACTGTGCTAATTCCCAGGAATAAAAAGGAAGATGGAGGAATGGGGGTTGAGGGGAGAATTATCCTAGCCATCTAGAAGTTCACATTCTAATGAAGGAAACAGCACGTAAATAAACATGCCATGCACAAACAAGATATATACTTGGTAGAGGATCAGAAATCTCAGAGAGAAGGTGCTAGGGAAATTGGGGGTAGGGAGGGAATGGAATTCTTACAGAAAGGAAGTTTTGAGTTAGTGAAGGAAGTCAAGGAAGCCAAGGAGAGGTAAGGGGGCAGAACATTCCAACAATGGCATGGTCACTAAAAACACACCAACAGGAGTTCGAGTATCTAGTGTAGCAGGATCATAGGGGAGAAAAGAGGAAAAAACTGTATGAAGACTAGAAAAGCAGAAAGAAGATAGATTTTGAAGAACTTTATATATCATACCAAGCACTTTATATGTGATCCTGGTAATAACACTGGAGGTTTTTAAGCAAAGAGGTGGCTTAGGCAGTCCCATGCTTTAAAGGTGCCTTGAGTATTTGCCAGATATGAGTATTTCAACAAATCGAGAAATGCTTAATGAACAGAACTGAATAACAAATGAGATTGTATCTATGTCATTTAAGAGAATCCTTGCTCAAACTGATAAGCCTTCAATATCTGCTGAGGTTACAGTCTATGCAACTGTCCCACAAAGGACATTTTTCCTTGTAGCTAGACATGCCTTGGCCCCTTGCTGAAAGAACATACATAGTTCAGGTCCTCTTGCTGATATCCAGGGAATGGGCTATCTTAAAGATGAATAGCCATTGAGAGTCAGAAGAAACAGTCATAAGAGAAATTTTCATTTTCTATGTAGCCTTTGGAAATGGATCTCCTTACTTAAGACATTTTTCTTCCTTCTTTCTCTTCACTGGACTTCTAAATAGGAGTGTAGAAAGTGAAAGGAGGAGGTAATTTCTTTCCTCTCCCCCATTCAATATCAACAGAAACTTAAAAGTGATGTTTGTCCAAGAAAACCTGAGCCTGGAGTTTCTATACTTTCCATTTCTGACTTCCTTCATCCACCTTTCTATGTCCTTTTCTGAACACAGAGACTAGTGATTCTGGAGAGTGACTGTTTCCAGGCTTGGGCTGTCACTTGATGAATATTTCTAAATTTGAGAGCTCTAGAACTCAAGAATCAGACTCTACCTGCCCAAAGGGAAAAGATTTCCTTAATAGTAATTTCTCACAGTAAAGAGGAAATCCACCAGATGAATGATGTAACCAAAAGGTTAAAACCATACCATGCCTGGCAGGAGGAGAGCTGCACCTTGCCAGCCTTCCATGATAATATTTATTAATTGTTCAAATTGTACAAATTCAAGGTGAATTATATTTATCTATTCAAAAGTTCCATAAGAGGATTTTATCTTCTAGGAGAAATAAAATGAGAATACTTTTCAATGTTTTGTGTTTCTGTATGTGTTCTTTCATGCCTATAAGGCCTTTGCATCCCTTGTATTTTCTATGGTAGAAGAAATAAAAAACTCTGTCCTATGTCTGACATCCCTATTGTATAATAAGTACCCTTATGGGAGGGGATACTGTTTCTTACTTTTAGAAAATCCTTTGTATGAGCCATTAATATGGAAAAACACAGAACCAGTAAAACAATTACAAAGAATATGCTTTTAGTGAGGACAAGATAAAATCTTATGGCCACCACATAGAGTCATACAAAGAGCCATTTCTGGGACTCTGGGACTACTGTCTCTGGGGAAATGCACCAGGAATGGGATTTTCCATGATGGAAATTTCCATTGAACTTTAGGGCAGTGATGACAAACCTTTTAGAGATGGAGTGCCCATCCTCACCCTCACTCCACCCCCAGATGGAGCACCTTGGTCACCTCCCACCCAGACACTGAGTGCAGGCACTTCCCCCCCTTTCAGCCACCCTCTTACTCCAGACAAGGGAGGGAAGAAGCACCCCCATTGGGCTGCTGGGAAGAAGAGTGGGGAAGTGAGAAATGTCCTCAGGTGCATGGAAAGGGGGAGGGGAGCAGCTCTACCCTGAGTCCCTCTTGGCTTTCTAGTCATCAATTCTGGCGGGCAACTGCAGGTGTGCCCACAGAGAATTCTCAGTGTACCCTTTTGGCACATGTGCCATAGGTTTCCCATCACTGCTTTAGGAAATATTGGAAAGGAAGGACAACTGATTGACTTACATGGAGACAGGGGTAGGAGGATTACATCTAGGGTGACAGAGAGGCCTAGATATAATGGAGAAACTTGTAAGACAAAAAGGAACTTAATGTTAGATTATATCTGCTAATCCTATCTAGAGATAGATCATTGAGTACTTGAGGGTTTCATAAAACAAGGCTGTCAAAGCCATACCTAAACTTTGTTTCAGAGATTTTCATGAAAAGACCCAGATGGAAAAATGAATGAACAAGAGAAAATTCAACCTCTTTATCATGAGGTCTTCAAGTGTGGCTGTATTGCAAATGCAGAAACAGACCAATGATGTGTAGAACAGAACTAGAATTGCTCAGTAGTTGCCCTATGAAATCAATCAGAGGACTAGGTAGAGAAATGAAGTATGCCAAACTAGCAAAAGAGATTATAGACTCTGTGTGGATTTTTTTTAATGCCACTATGAAAATTAACATAGTTTAATAGACCCAAGGCTTAGGAGAAATTAGACTGTGTATAAAATAAATTATTCTGTGGTTAAGTAATAATTTTAACGAGAAATAAAACTGCACGTCACAGAATGGTGACCTTTTTTCCCTTTGGTCATTGCTAAACAATTCACAGTGAGGGGGAAGCTGAGGGTGATTGTGGAACTTGAAACTAGAGGTTTTGTGGATTCATTATGAGAGGGTTTGCTTCTGAAATGAATTGAAGGTTTGTCTACCTTCTAAAGGGCCAAAGTAAGCCTATTCAGAGTAGCATCTTTATTCAGCCAAATATAAGCAGTTATTAAATAATTATTATGTGCCGGTTTCTGGGCTAGGTGTTAGATATACAAAGAAAAAAATTCAATTGTCCTTGTCATGAAGGAATTTGAATTCTATTGCAGTGAAGCCATGCCTGCAGTAATAAGTAAATATAAAACATGCAAAGTATTGTTGGAGAAAGGGAATCAAGAACAACCTCTTGTAGAAGGGAGTACTTGAGCTATATCTTGAAGTGAGGAAATGATCCAGGCATGAGGGAGAGCACTGGTGAGAAAGGTGGGAAATGAAATATAAAAATAATAATAGCTCATATTTACTATGAACCAGACATTAAACTAAGCACTTTCTAATCATTTTGTGGGAAGCCAATAAGAGAAGAGATAAAAATCTGAGACTCTTCTTTTGACCCTTTTTGTGATCCTTGTGATTTCTTGTTCAAAAGTATTGTGGCCTTATTGAAGAGCTCTAGGTTTCTAGCGGGCCAGCATTTAAAAGGTTAACACTCTCCCCCTTTAGCCAGGAATGCAGCTGCCTACTATAGCCAAGCCAAAACCTTAGCAGGGGACATTCAACCCTGAGAAAAATATTCCCTGACTTGGCTTTCTGATAAGAACCCAGTCAAAATTCAGCCTTGGCTTTGGTCTGTTCTGAAGCCAATGAGACCTTTTGTGTTTTGATATGACATAATTTATAACTTCTGTGCATCTGCAAAGTTTCAGCGCAGTTCTTTTGTGTGAAATGTCTTGAAATATATATAATAAACTCCATCCTCCTGGAGCCAGAGCTGGAAGCATGAGCTAAAAGTTGTTCAGTGCCCGTTATTTCCTTATCAACTAAACTGTCCTTATCAGATTATCAGAGATGATAAATAGATCTCAAGATCATTTCACTTGGGCCTTATGACAACTGTGGGTGGTAGGTGCTAGTATACTATTTTACAAATGAGAAAACTGAGGCAAACAGGTTAAATGACTTGCACAGGGTCACACATCTGATAAGTGTCTGAGATCAGATTTCAAATGAGGCCTTCCTGACTCTAGGTCCTGATCACTGTGCTCTGGGCTACCTATCAATTTGTCTGTCTAGCTGGAATTTAAGATGCAGAAATTTTGAATGTCCTTTATGAACCATGGAAAAGCAGGGCTGCTAGGTGGCTCAGTGGATAGAGCGCCAGGACTGGAGGTGGGAGATCCTGGTTTCAAATTTGGCCTTAGACACTTTCTACCTGCTCCACCAGGGCAAGTCACTTAATCCCAACTGCCTAGCCCTTAACACTCTTCTGCCATAGAACTAATAAATTTAGGGTCAATTTTAAGACATAAGGGTAAGGATTTTTAAAAAATAACTGAAAAAGCAAAGGATAGTTTTTAATCCCTCTCATCTTTGTCTCCTTGTACCTGTTTACCCTAAGAGACATTTTATATAATTTTTCCTGCTATTCCTTTAAGGTATTTAGTCACTATTTCCCTATTAGCACTTTAAAGCTGACTTTCTTTAGATAAAGATAAGAACTTAATTGGGTTTCTTTGAGCCATGTAATTGCATTCAGAAATGACAAATAGAGAGAGAGTAAAATCTAGCTTGAGTACACAGAATTTAAATCAGGCCAGGACTAATTATAAGTAATCAGACTGAGTTTGATTTGGAAAACTGATAAACTGTAATGATTTTGTTAATAACCCATGTATCTTGTGCTCTCTATGTTTACAGGAAAAAAAGAGGGAAACCACCTGAACTTGGGATACAATTTGCTCCAAGGCAAGGAGGGGGGGGGGGGGAGGAGAGTGTCAGACCAGGGGTAATTATCAAATGCCATGGGTTGGTCCAGGGTCAAGAGACAAGCAAAGTGAAAGGGATGGCTGCTCTCATTTTATCCTCCAAGAAAGGAAAGTTCTTTTCAACCAAACTCTGACCTCCACAATGACACCTTCTGGTTATACTTTTCTGAAATTATTATGTAATTACCAGATAAAAGAAACATCATAAATATAGTTTACTTAGAGTTAGCAAAGTTTAACTAATATCATTCTTGTGGAAAATGTGGAAAAACATGGATTAGAAAATTAGACTAATTGTGGACTGGTTGGATTCCTGGACCCCAAAGTAGTTATTCATGGTTCAAGGGTCTATAGTTGTGGGGGGAAAGGGGGGGTGGATGCACAAGATTCTTTCCTTTTTATTTTTGCAAGAACATTTCATACAAAAGCATTAAAATGCTAACTGTATTAAGTTTATGATCGAATATTTGAACAGAAATTATATACAGCATTACTATTTATAATAATTTTTCATAGCTTATTAATTGGTTGCATTTTTTAAAAGTATGGCATCTGCTGTTTGTCATTTTTTTTATCAATGCCTTACTTGGATAAAGGAATCAGTGTATATTCATAAAATTTGCAAATGACACAAAGCTGGTAGATGTGCTAATTGATTGGATGACAAACTCAGAACACAAAAAGATTTTGATAAGCTAGAGCATTGGTCCAATATAATAAAGCTTATGTTTGATAGCAATAAATACAAGATCTTATATTTGGGTAAATGTATAGATATAGAAATATATGTATATACATGTGTACATATATGTGTGTATGCATATACATATATATACAAGTATAAGATGGAGAAGTTATGATAATTAGTTATTATTCTAAAAATATCTGAGAGTTTTAGTGGACTTAAATTGCGATATGTATCAGCAGTGTGATATACAGTTGACAGCCAAAAATCTTAATGAGATGTTGAGCTACAGAGAGAGAGAGAGAAAGAGAGAGAGAGAACTTCCAGGAATATGGAGATGATAATACAATTGGATGCTGCCCCATCAGACATCATCTAAAACATTGTATTCAGTCTAACATACCATGGTCTAAGAAGGATGATGATTTCCTTGATAGTGTCCAAAGGATGGTAAGTCTTGAGCCTTGAGTCTATGTCATGTGATGATCTATAGAAGGAAGAGGCATATTTAGCCTGGAGGAAAAAAAAGATTCGAGGCAAACCGGACAGCTGTCTTGGAATATTTGAAGGGCTGTCTTGTAGAAGAGGGATTATACTTATTTTGCCTCATCAAAGAGGGCTAAACCAGAAGCAACAGTGGCAGTTACAAAGAGTACAATTTAGCCAGGATTTTGAGAGTGGAGGTGGAGGTGGCGGGGCAGGAGACTGGGATAGGGAGAGAAAGCTTCTTAACAATTAGAACTGACCAAAAGTAGAATGAGCTACTTAGGGAGGTAATGAGTTCAAATTTCATTGAAGCTTTCAAACAGAGGCTGTAACAATTGTTTGGTAGGTATATCAAAAAATTCCTTTTGTGTATGGATTATAGGACTAGGTGGCTGCTCAAGTCCTTTCTAGGTCTAAAATTCCACAATTCTGCATTTCATAATATCACTACCCCTTTGGGCACAAGCATAGATCTATATGTGTCTAGGAAAATAGGGAAATTATGGAATTGTGAATCAGTGATACATACACATATCACATGTAAACATATATACAAATATTCATGGTATCTCAAAAGTCTTAGTTCAGTTTTCAAAGTTTAATAGCTTAAAACTGCCCTAAAATATAGAGAGAGACAGAGACAAAGACAGCATGAGAAACAGAGGAGAGATATTGAGAGAGAGGGTGAGCAACAAGGCTTGTCATTTCCACTCCCTTCATAACATCTTTTATATATGCCCCCTTTTCTCCTCTGACAGTGCCAACTACCATAGTTCAAGCTCTCATTGCTTCACACCTGTACTATTATAATAACCTGCTGGATGAGTTTTCCTGCTTCAACACTCCCCATTCCGATCTTCTCCATTCGGCCACCAAATTGTTCTTCATTAAGCATCACTCTATCTCTTAGACATACACATACACACACACACACACACACACACACACACACACACACTCACTCTCCCCATTCAGACAACTACAATGGCTCCCTATAAACTGCAAAAACAAATATAACAACCTTTTATTTGGCTTCCAAAGTATTCATAACCTTATCTTTTCCTATTCTTCTAGTCTTCTTATAACTTACTCTTCCCTATATGTTCTTCAGTTCAGTGAACTCATCGCTGTTCCATCCTTCAGTTCTCTGCATTTTTGTGGGCTCTTCTTCATACCTTGCACTCTCCCTCACCATCTCTATCTCCTAGTTTCCTTTTTTTCCCTTCAAATCTCAGCTAACCCTTTCTGTAAGAAGTCATTTCCAGTCCTATTTAATCTTAGTGTCTTCTCACTCAGATCATCACCATTGTGTCCTATATATAACTTGCTTATATACAGATTTTTTTGCATACTATCTCCCCCATTAGACCATGACCTCTTTGAAAGTAGGAATCGTAGGGGTGAGTATTTTTGTTGTTGTTCTGGGTTTGGTTTGGTTTGGTTTTGTCTTTCTCTCTATCTTCAGTGTTTCAGACAGACAGACAGACACAGGTAGTATAATTGAAAATTTGCTTTCCTTGGAAATAGGAAAGACTTTGAAACATGTTTAAGAGTACTTGTCAGCTTTGAGAGGGGGAAAGGAAGAGGGCAGGAAAAGAAAATGGATCATGGAAACACGGGAAAATATTTAAAAATAAAGTGAAAGCAACGAAATTAAAAAAGAAAGGGGAAAAAAGAAACATGTTTGAACGAACTTGCTTTCTAAACATTGGCAAGTTACAACCTGAATGAGTTACACTTTTTTTAAACATTATACTTGGAATCATATTCACAGTAAATTCCTCGATCACAGAGTTTTTGTGAGGAAAGATCTACCATCTTAAGTCTTGGAGCATTTTATAAATGTTTTGTTACTACACAACTCCTTTAATATTTATACATATGTATGTCATATACCAATACAAGAATTTTCATGTAGAGCCACACAAATACATTCATATCTATGCATTTGTACACTCACATAAATTTATACTGTAGAAAGCATAACTGGATTTGGAGTACTGGATTTGAAGTCAAAAAGTAAAGGTTGGAATCTTAGTTCTACTATTTACTATCTGGGTGATCTCTTCTCCGAGCTTCAGTTTTACCATCTATAAAACTCTGGAGTTGAACTAGATACTTTTTTTTAATGTTTATTTTGAATATCTCCCCATAGTTACATATTTCATGTTCTTTCCATTTCCCCCAACTTCCCCTAACCTCCCTTAGCTGACACACAATTCCACTGGGTTTTACATATATCATTGATCAAGACCTAATTCCATATTATTGACAGTTGGACAAGAGTTTGAACTAGATACTTTTAAAGTTTACTTTTAGATCTAAATTCTCAGATCATCTAATCCTTTCAACATGTCATGGATCTTCACTTTCAAAGTATAGCATTTCTACATTACCTTTGTTTCTTCTTCTCTTCCCAGCTCACCTCAGAGTCTAAACTATAGCCTTTGACATGACTTGAAGTGGAACATCAGCAAGTGAAGATATATCAGGGGTGCATATCTGCTCTTTAAAACAACATCTTGATTCACATAGCCTGAACTTTGTTTTCCTAAATAGTTTATATGTGAAAATCTTTCCTAAGGAATACAAGTTCCTTTTCTTCCTTCCATTCACCTTCCCTCCTCCTACTTTCCAGCTCCTTTTAATATGTTGTTTTCTACCATCATAATGCAAAATTCTTAAGGATGGAAGTGTTTTTCTTGATAATTTCTTGGAGTATGCTGTCTAAACTCTTTTTTTATCATAACTTTCCAGGAGTCCAACTATTCTCATGTTTGACAGGCCATAGGAAAAGAAACCTCCCCTTCCCCCAACACCTATTGGAACAAATATATCTGCCTCCAACACCTGGCAAGCCCAGCAACAACTGACAGAATACCAGGATTGTGTTCCTCAGCCTGACCTGCGTGGCTGAACACCATTCCTGAGAACCAGCCCCCACACTCAGAGACCAGGACACCCCAGCCCCTTCAGGAACATCCAATGAAGTTAACCCAAGTAGCTCACTTTCCCCAGAGACAACCAACAGAGGCAATCCAAGTTGCCATGTCTCTTACATCCCCTTCCTTTCCCAAACCAATAAGATCCCATATCTTTCCCTACTCAGTGGGGACTGCCTTCCACCTCTCCTGGCATCAAACTCCTCCCCTTTGATGCCTCTTCCCTTCCCCTCCACACACACACCCTTTCACTAATATTCTTGATGTTGGGCTCCCTTACTGCTCCAAACAAACCTTGCTGGATCACCCTACTCTGGTCTTATTTGTCTCTTGGATCAAATCTTCATCTGTTGAACTGACAATGTTGTTTCTGTTTTCCAAGTTAATTGTTTTTGTGATAAGATGTTTCATATTTGCTTCTGTTATTTCATTCTTTTGATTTTGTTTTGTTATTTCTTGTGTTAGAAAATCATTATCTTCTCATTGTATAATTCTAGTTTTTAATACATTATTTTCTTCTGGAAAATTTCTGGATCTCTTTTTTCCATTTAGCTGATTTTTCATTGATAATTTTCTTAATTTTCTTGAATTTTTTTTATTTTTTCTAATTTTTCCTCCACCTCTCTCATTTGGTTTTTGGGGGTCTTTTTGAAACTCTTTCAAAAGCATTTTTTGAGCTTGTGGTCATTTATTGTATTTCTTTGCTGTTTTTAAGTAGTTCTTTTTTTTTCTTCACTGTCCTCTGAGTTTGAATTGAGATTGGATATATCTCTAATATAGCTATCAATATATGTTTCTTTCTAAGTTATTTGTTCATCTTTATTTGTTTTTCGTAGTCAGGCCAAAAGACTTAATTTTTGGCTTTTTTCTGGAGTGCCAGGGTTCCTATTGTGTTGGTATATATTATCTCAGGTTTCAGGAATTTTTTATGTGTTTTGTTTTGTGTGAATTCCCTTTTACACTTTTTTCCTGGGTTCTATTTAGTTATTGCAGTTTTTACAGTCCAGAGTTGGATGTACACTAGGTACTGGATAAAGCCCCAGTTAGTAATTGATCTCAGGTGCTCCAGCTAAAGCCCCTGGGCAGTTCTGCTATTCTGACTACAATAAAATCAGTCCACCTTCCCCTTTGGCAACAATGAGGGTCTCCACTCTCTTGGGAGAGACCATACCTGATAAGACCCCAATTCCTCAGCATACACACTCACTGGGGTCCTCCTTCCTCAGTCCTCTTCTCCCATACATGCAACCACAACAGAATAAGTGTCTAGTCTGTGCTTTTCAAGCCTTCAAAGTTCTTCCTTCATTGACAACGAAGCTTGAGTTCCTGCCTTTAGGGTCTGGCATCTGTTGAATTAGGGGTGTCTTATACATGTAGATTCAGATTCCAGTGATATTCTAGGTGAGGTTGTTAATCTTGCTTTCTGAAACCATTTTTGTGGATTCCCTCCCTTTTTTATATTTCTACCCCAGGGACTATGTGGTGGCATTGAGGCCCAATTAGAAACCTTTTTCCCTACTTGTCCTTAGCTATTCATCTTCATTCTGGAGTCCTATCTATTTTTGCTGCTTTTAATATAGATTTTATGGAGTTATTGTTTTTGTTGGTTTGGGGGGGGAGGTTTGGGAGGGCAAGAAAACTTCCCACCCTACTCTGCCATCTTCCCTCAATTCTCTCCTCTCATATAAATTTTACATGTATATTCACATATGACATTTTTCTATATTAATCCCTTTGTGGAAGGAAACAAAAAAAATTAAGAAAGAATGAGGAAAAGTTTGTTTTGATCTGAATTCATACTATATCAGTTCCTTCTCTGGAAGCTGATGGCATTTTCATCATGAGTTCTTTGGGATTGTTTTGGATCTTTGAATTGCTGAGAATAGCTAAGTTATCCACAATTTTTTTGTATACTATTCCTCTTACTAGGTACAATGTTCTCTTGGTTCTGCTTATTTTATCTGCTTTAATTCACATAATTCTTTCCAGATTTTCTGAGCTCCTCATCATCATTTCTTAGAGCAAATAATATTTCATTTCAGTCATGTAACAACACATAATTTACTCAGTCATTCCCCATTAGGTACCAATTCTCTTTCAGTTATTTGCCCCCACAAAAAAAGAGCTGCTTTAAATATTTTTGTACATATAAGACCTTCCACTTTTTGTTTTTTGAATCTCTTTGGGATCAGACAGTGTTGGGGAGAGATCCAAATTGCTTTCCAGAATACAGACTTCTGGGAGCAGAGACAAGATAATGCAGTAAAGCAGAGAAGCTCAGAGTCACTGTGAGAATCCCTTCCAACCAATATCAAAATAACACCACAAAATGAATTCAGGAGTGAAAGAACCAACAAGAAGACAGAGTGAACCAACTTTTGAGAAAAGAAAAACTGAAAAGATAGGCAGAGAAACATCTGGGGCACTATGGTGAGAGGGGAGCACAGTTATCAGAAGGCTATATTACCCCACATGTGCTGTTCCAAGTTTAGGACCTAAGCATAAACCAACATTCAGATCCTAAGACATGGCCTGGGCAAAATAGAGCTCTGAACAACCCACAATCCTTGAAATTCTAAACCTGTGAGGAAGTCCAGAATCCCAGCCAAGGGTATTCTGTGTTGAAGTAGGCTGATCTGTGTGGGCTCACAGAAAAGCCAGAAATCCCAGTCTGGGCCTATGATAAGGACATAGATCCTAGTTTGGGGTAGTTGGTACACCCAAAGCAGGTCTGGATCTTTTTGCCAGAAGCTCAGGGTAGAACTCCAGGACACTATTAGATTAAGTACACAGTGGGACCAAATATTTATACCTAAGCCTGGGGCTAGAATTTGAATAGTCCTTGACCTGATCAAGCTCAGAGTAAGACCAAAAGCTTATGCCCAAGCCAGAGGCAAGTCTATAAGCTATAAGCATCTCAAGGGTTAATTGAATGAGCAGTGTCAGGTGGCCCTCAGAGCTCCCTGCCTTCAGGCCATCATACCATCTTGGAAGAACTGAAACTGACAGAAACCCAGAAAAGAAATCAAAGGTAGCATCAAGGAAGGACTGAAATTTAAGAGGGTACTCTAGCCTCCCAGAAAACAGAGCCTACCTACAAAAAGGTAGAAAAAATAAGCAGACACAAAAAAAAGCACCTAACTCTAAAGAATTGTTATGGAGACAAAGAGAAAGGTAAAGACACAGAAGGGAAGAGTGAAAGCAAAGCAAACACATGCAAAATCCAAAAGAAAAAATGGATTGAACCCAGATTCTGGAAAAGCTCAAAAAACCCTTCAGAAACTAATTAAGAAATGCAAAAGAAAAGTGAGGGAAAGAAATGAAAGCAATGCAAGAGAAATGGACCAAGTGAAAAGGAGACCTAAAAGCTGACAAAGGAATATCAAGTCTTAAAAATCAGAATTGAGCAACTAGAAACTAATTATTTCATAAGAAATCAAGAAGCAATAAAACAAAATGAAAAGAATCAAAAAAACAGAAAAAATGAAATATCTTATTGAAAAAACAAATTGTTCCTCAGAATGATTGAATCACCTCACAATTCCACCACTCATATGTAAATGCTTCAATTTTCCCATGTCCCCTGAAAGTTTTGTCATTTTACTTTTCTGTCATATTAGGCAATATAATAGGCATGGAGTGGAACCTCAGGATTATTTGAATTTGCATTTTTCTAATTAACAATGATTTAGAGCATTTTTTGTCTGACTATAGAGAGCTTTATTTTGTATGAGAACTGCCTGTTCACATCCTTTTTATCATTTATCAGTTGAGAATAATTTGTATTCTTATACATTTGAGTCATTTCTCTATGTATTTAAGAAATGAGACTTTTATTAGAGAGACTTGCAGAAAAATTTTGCACCAGATGATTGAAATTGCTTTTCATCCTATTTCTCCCATTAAGTTTCTGACCACCACATCTCCTAATTTGCCCATATTTTCTATCAATCCCATCCCACTTCTCTCATTCCCTTCCCCTTCTACTTTCCCAGAGGTTAAGATAGATTTCTGTACCCAATTGTGCATGTTCTGCCTTTATTGATCCAATTCTGATGAGGGAAGGGTTTACATGTTCCCCTCCCCCATCTTCCCCTCCACTGTAAAAGCTTTCTCATGCCTCTTTCATGAGTGATAATTTACCCCATTCTATTTTCCCTTCCCTTTCCTTCCAATTCATTTCTCTTTCTCATGCCTTAATTTTATATTTTTTGTTATTATCCCATCATATTCAACTCACTCTCTTGTCCTCTGTTTATACTCCTTCTAACTAGCCTATGAATTATAAAGTTCTTAGGAGTTACAATAATCATTTTCCTATATAGGTATATAAGCCATTTAACCCAATTCAATGTCTTTGATTTGATTTTTCTTTCTTGTTTACCTTTTTATGATTCTCTTGAGTCTTGTATTTAAGAGTCAAATATTCAATTCAAATCCGGTCTTCTCATCAGGAGTGTTCAAAAGACCTCTATTTCATTGAATATTAATTGTTTCAATGTGGGATTATGCTCAGTTTTGCTGGGTAAATGATTTTTTGTTGAAATCTCAGCATTTTTGCACTCTGGAATATATTCCAAGCCCTCTGATTTTTAATGAAGGAGCTGCTAAATCTTATGTTGTCCTGACTATGACTCTAAGACATTTGAATTGTTTTTTGGGTCTGTTTGGTTTTTTTTTTGGCTGCCGAAATATTCTCTTGTTGACCTGAGACTGCTGGAATTTAGCTATATATTACTGGGAACATCTTTTGGGGATCTCTTTCAGTGGGTGATTCGTGGATTCTTCCTATTTCTTATTTGCTGTCTGGTTCTAGAGTATCAGGGCACTTTTTCTTGAGAATTTCTTGAACAATAATGTTTAATGTACTCCAAAGAGATAACAATGAAAAATGTTTATACAAAAAATATTCAATGTCTCACTTTTTGTGGTGGCAAAAAATTGGAAAGACCTCCACAAACTGATGTGAAGTGAAATGAGCAGAACCAGACAACATTCTTTTTGTTGTGGTTGTTTGCTTATTTTTCAGTTATTTTCTTTTTCTTTTTTTTAACTTAAAAAACTGTTGATGACGGGGCTCTGTAGCTGTGGTTCCAAGTGTCAAGTTAATTATCCAGGTTCCTTCAGAGCTATCTCTGGAGATCTACTTGCTTTCCAAGATGGTATGAGGTAAGGAGAGATGTGTTTAATAGTCTCCTTATCTGTGCTCTAGGTTGTGAGTAATCACAAACATTCTTTTCTGCCTTGAAACTGTAACCAAATTCCCTTTTCCTCTGTAATGACAAGCACTAGTTTTTACTACAGTTCCTCCTCACCCTGAGATAATGTACCCAGAATGTGATTGGGTTCTGCATATGGGCAATATGGGCATATGGGCTATGCAACAAGAGTCATGCAAATGCAAAGAGCCAGAAAAGGGAACCCTATAATCTTCTAGTGAGCAGCTGTATAACCTTTCTCTCTTTACAGCTGGTGGCTCAAAGTTCTCAACTCTTTTATTGATGATTTATCTGCCTCCAAGGCTTGTTGCCATGATGGGGTCTGCCGTGGTATGCTCATTTCCCTTCACTTCCATATCAATGCACTAGATGTTTTATGATACCCTTCTAAGTTGTTTTGTGCTGAAAACTTATTTTACTCCATCTTTTTGTGGGTTATTTGTTCCTCCCTTCTTCATGACATAATACGTTGTTCCTCACTTTTACTACTCAGTCTACACTACATTACAATTATCACATAGTTCTTATATGTTAATTGTATAGCGTTCATCATCTACATATGCTATTTTCTTCCTTCTGTATCAAGGGTTCTTAATTGTTTCATGGACCCCTTTGGCAATCTGGCAACATCTAAATGCTTTTGGACTAATATTCTTAAAATGTATAAAGTATAATATTTATTAAGGCAAAATGAGTTACATATAAGTAACTAGGTAACATATTAGGCAGAGCACTGGACTTGTAGTCAGGAAGACTTGAGTTCCATTCTGCACTGAGATACTTTTTGTGTGACTCTGGGTAAATCACTTAATCTCTCTCAGGCTGTTTCCTCATTTGTAAAATGAGGATTATAATAACATTTGTCATACATGGTTGTTGTGAGAGCCAAATGAGTTGAATATTGTGTATTGCAAATCTTAAAATGCTATCAAAAGGCTAATTACTAATATTTATTATATTGAAATGTAGTTATAATGTTTTTCTCATCTAAATTCATATAATCTCTGAAGCCTACTCATGGATTCCCCAGGATTAAAAACATTTATTCTAGATTAGTTAACAGTAATCATATTTTAATTTTCTTTTCATTTCTCCTATCTAGAGAATTATGTTGCTCATATGCCAATATGAATAAATAAATGAATGAAAAAGCATTTATCAAATAATCTCTACTCACTAAGCTAGATGTGAGGTTACAAAGAAAAAAAGAAGACAATCTCTCCTTACAAAATGCATATCCTAGTTGAAGACAATAAAGGTAATACATATAAGAGGATTTAATTGCAAGAAGAATGAAAGGGCCTGGAAGTCCTAAGGTTTCTGTAGAAAGGCATATGCCAAATCATAGGAATTCCTGGAGTTTATCATGATATATCTCCTCTAGGGAGACAGCCATTACACTAAGAAGGTATATGAGGCAGAGCTAAATTTTGAGGTGGAGTCAGGATTCTGGGTTCTGGGAGTAAGGATGCATATAGAACTCGGTGGTGGAGAGGTGGCATCAATACCTAGACAATGGGGTGATTGACAGGAAGGTTGGAGGTAGGATCTGGGTGGCCTTAGATACGGGAGAGAAAGAGTATTCTTGGGCACCAGCTCTGGCTAGCTAGACCATGTGACTTTTCCTATGGAAATCCCTAATATGGGAATGAATTTCATCTATGCATACTTTGAACCCATCTCTAAGGCATTCTACAGCTCATCTCTAACTTTCAGCCTTAGAAAATTCTCTGAGTTTAAAAGACACAAAGTGACTTGCTTGCCTCTGCTCACATAATTAGTAATTGTCAGAGAAAAATTTGAATATAGATCTTCCTAATTCCAGCACTATGCAGCCTATCTGTGTTGAATATAATACAAGCTTTCTAGATGATTGCTAAATAAATGGTTAACATCACGGTTTAACATGCCAATCACCTGTGTAACCTGAACCTGTACATTAGTTTGTTGGCAGGCAGACAGGTAAACATAATTTAAGACCAATTACTGTAAGTGTTGCTGCTACTATATTTTTCTTAGCAAAGGTCTTTTAAAGATATGTTTTCAAGATCTGTATCAACTTAACATACTTCTGCAATCTATGCTAAATTTCCATGTTTCTCATGGAAATTTGTTAATGGAAAATTAAAATGTATATGGGCATTATTTAGAAGGGAGTGGGTGGAGGAGGTGATGTTAGACAAGATCGTAAAGGGAGATTAAGGTTCCAAATTTCTTCTTTATAAGCAATGTGAATTCTTCAAACACTATCTGATTTCCAAGCAAGAAAGAGTTTAGATTTCTCTCCATTTAGATTCTCTCTCAATTCAGACTTTCTGATGTGGATAAAAGAAAGGAATCCAGTTTGCAACATTAGCAGATTCTACTCAAAGGAAGACCCAGACTGATGCAAAATGAATTATTAGTTTCAGGGAAGAGCTGCCAGTCTGAAATACAAGTATGGAAGGAGCACTGGAGGATGTTGAGATGACACCTTAGGACCTCCTCTGCATGAAAACTTGTCCAAAAAACCCTTCCTAATCTGAATATCTCAGCCTAATGGGGCTCCTTCTACTGGTACCTGTCTCTTCATTCAACAAGATGTCCTTTACCTCTCCCCCAACCCTTCTGAGAGAAACATGTCTTAAATATGCAAAAGAAATGGTGGAGGAACAACCCATTTGAAAATCTCTACTTACTCTTAAGAGAGGTATGCCTCAGATATAAAAGTGGGAAATTATTATTAATAACCCATTGTAATGCAAATCAATTTGTTATAGTATGGGGTCAATTTTGCTTTCATCTTTTTATTATGTTTATTGATTTATATTCAATTGAATAAAAGCAAATTGAATTGAATTGAATCTAATCCAATGAAAAAGTAAATTTTCTGGGTACTCCATAGAGAAGCCTTGTACTTGATTATTCATTTGACTATAACTGAAATCAAAGAATAATAGAATTTCAGTGTTCGAAGGAACTGTAAAGATGATTTAATCCATTCATAACTGAATAGGAAGCACCCTTGCAACATGTCCAAAAATGGTCATCTAGCTTCCCTTCAAAGAATTACAGTAAAGGGAAACCTACTCCTTTCCAAGGAGCCAAGTTAACTTTTGGAGAGTTCTAATTATTAGGAAGATTTTTTATACCTCAATTTGCTCATTAAAGTTTACAAATTACAAAATATCCATACACTTACCTGTGACTGCTATCCATTACTCCCAGGTTAGCCCGTAGGATCAAAGAGAACTAGATTATTCACATTCAATAGAGCTTCAGACATTTGAAAATGGTTATTGTGCCTTCCATAAATCATCTTGTTTTCCAGTTATACACTGCCAATTTTATTAACTGATTTTTTCCATGTAGCATGATCTTGAGGTCCTTCACAATTTTGGCTGGTCTCCTCTGATGTTCTCCAGGTCATACTAAGAGTTTGTCATTCCCTTCCTGAAATATGACATTCATAATTAAACATATTTCAGATGTGAACTAAGTGGGCAACAATACAGTGCAACTATCACCTCCTCTGTCCTGCATGCTATGTCTTTATTAACGCAGTCAAGAATTTTATTAATTTTGTTGGCATTTATTTAGTAGACTAGCATTTATTAAGCCTACTATGTGCCTGGTACTGTGCCAGACACAGGGGATACAAAGAAAGGGGGAAAATCCTAGTTCTCAAGAAGTTCAGCATAATGCAAGCAACTATGTATAAATAAAATATATCAAGATAGCCATATAGAGGTATGTGTGTGTATACATATATATATAAATATATATATATATATATATGAAAAATTGGAGATAATCTCTGAGGAAAGGCTTTATGAGAGACTAGGGGAAGCTTCTTTCGCTTTATACTGTTGAACCACACAGAAATTATACTCTATTAGCTACCCTGATTGTTTTCAGGCATTCATTCTAACTATGCCTCTCCTTTTTAAAAAATCTGAATTTTTTCAAACAAATTTTTAAAAATGTCATTTATCATTCATAAATTTCATCTTATATGATTTGACAAAATACTCTGACTTGTCAAAATCTCTTTGGATACAAATGGACTGGCTCTAAGTAGGTTCAAAGACTAAGGGAAATGATAAGGGTAAGGCAGAACATATATATTGGTCTATTACAGGTTCCTGAATTTTATAAATATGGTAAAGGACAAATGAAGTAACTAACTAACTAACAAACAAAAACAACACTCATTTCTTATCCCCAAACAAAAAGGAAAAGCCCAGACATGTTTTTTGAAGGTCTTTCTTTCCAGAAATAAATATACAACATTCACTTCTAACCAGAATTTGTAATTAATTTTACTCTTAGTGAGGCTTAAAGAAATGATCCCTCTTACTGAATTAGAAAAAGCTATAACAAAGTTCTTTTGGAATAACAAAAGATCAAGAATATGAAGGGAAATAATGAAAAAAAAATGTGAAGGAAGGTGGCCTAGCAGTACCAGATAATAAACTATACTCTAAAGCAGAGGTCATCAAAACGGTATGGTACTGGCTAAGAGAAAGAAGGAAGGATCAGTGGAATAGACTTGGGGTAAGTGATGTCAGCAAGACAGTATATGATAAGCCCAAAGAGCCCAACTTCTGGTACAAAAATCCACTATTTGACAAAATGGGAAATTTGGAAAACAATTTGGGAGAGATTAGGTTTAGATCAACATCTCACATTCTACATCAAGATAAATTGAGAATGGGTGAATAACTTGAATATAAAGAGGGAAACTACAAATAAATTAAGTGAACACAAAATAGTATACCTGTCAGATCTCTGGGAAAGGAAAGATCTTAAAACCAAGCAAGAGTTAGAGAAAATTACAAAATGTAAAATAAATGATTTTGATTATATTAAATTAAAAAGCTTTTATACAAACAAAAACAATGCAACCAAAATCAGAAGGGAAACAACAAATTGGGAAAAAATCTTTATAACAAAAAACTCTGACAGGGGTCTAATTACTCAAATATACAAGGAGTTAAATCAATTGTATAAAAAATCAAG
>NC_058133.1:218229789-218268599 GCF_016433145.1 Gracilinanus agilis
GGAGATCTAAATATTCCTCTGTCAGATCTAGATAAATCAAACCAAAAAATAAATAAGAAAGAGGTAAGAGAGGTGAATGAAGTCCTAGAAAAATTAGATCTAATTGATATGTGGAGGAAAATAAATAGGGACAAAAAGGAATACACCTTCTTTTCAGCTGCACATGGCACATTCACAAAGATTGACCATGTTATAGGGCATAGAATCATTGCAAACAAATGCAAAAGAGCAGAAATAATAAATGTAACCTTCTCAGATCATAATGCAATAAAAATAATAATTAGTAAGGGCACCTGGACAGGAAAATCAAAAACTAATTGGAAAATAAATAATATGATTCTCCAAAACCAATTTGTCAAAGAAGGAATCATAGAAACAATCAATAATTTCATTGAAGAAAATGACAATGATGAGACATCCTACCAAACTCTGTGGGATGTGGCCAAGGCAGTACTCAGGGGGAAATTTATATCCTTGAGTGCATATATTAACAAATTAAGGAGGGCAGAGATTAATGAATTGGGCATGCAACTCAAAAAATTAGAAAGCGAGCAAATTAAAAATCCCCAGATGGAAACTAAATTAGAAATACTAAAAATCAAGGGAGAAATTAATAAAATCGAAAGTAAAAGAACTATTGAATTAATAAATAAGACTAGAAGCTCATACTTTGAAAAAACAGATAAAATAGACAAAGTACTAGTCAATCTAATAAAAAAAAGGAAAGAAGAAAACCAAATTGACAGTATCAAAGATGAAAAGGGAGACCTCACCTCTAATGAAGAGGAAATTAAGGCAATCATTAAAAACTATTTTGCCCAATTATATGGCAATAAATATAACAATTTAGGAGATATGGATGAATATTTACAAAAATATAAACTGCCTAGATTAACAGCAGAAGAAATAGAATACCTAAATAATCTCATATCAGAAATTACCACACCAATGCAACCACCAACAATTTGGAAATTGGTCTTGATCAAGGACACATGACAAAACCAGTGGAAATGTGCGTCAGCCATGTGTGGGGGGATTGCGGGGGGTGAAGGGGAAAGTAGGAGCATGAATCATGTAACCATGTTAAAAATGATTATTAATAAATGTTAAAAAAATTTAAAAAAGTAGGAGTAAGTTGTAGCACATAGACTCTGGCCTTCTTTCCGAAAATAAGGCTTAATATATATCTCCCCATGCTTCCCCAGGGTTCAAAAATATCTTGAGGATGTGAAGCCACCCCACATAGGAGCTATGTTAAATGAAAAAAGTAGTTTCCTTTAACTACTCAACTTTTACAAAGAGATATTTATTTCAAAAATATAGCATAAACAAATATATGAGCATTCTCTTCCTCAACACTTCTAGAAGCATGTTCTCTCCCATATAACCTCAGTCTCTAGGGGAGTATACTCAAAATTTAACTCAGTGTTATAGGATTTAAATTAATGTACAATACTTTAGGTATTATTTTTTTTTAAGTTTATTATCTGACAAAACAGAACCATGTGACTAAGTTTTTCTATCTGCTTAAAAAGCCCACTCCACCAAAGCTGCCAACTGGAACGAAAAGTATCAAAAGATGGACTCCACCCAATTTATATCCTGTCTACCTCAGCATGTAACACCAGGAAGTGAGTAGGGTTCTGGGAAGCGTAGTTTTGCTGGGGATGGTAGTTTTTAGGATAACAGATTTTAATTACATGGTGTGTACATGGCATCGGTCCCACTAAGTTTCTGCCCAGATGTGGCGTAACTAGCAAGTGAATACACTTAATGGATTAGAGTCAGAAAATGATTCCTGAAAATTCCCCTTCATTTGATCTCTTAGGCCTCAATGCTATGATGGCTACAAGACCCAGCTTGGATTCTGACTTGCAGTTTTATGCAGCTTATTACTAAACTCTGAAAATTCCAAGGTCAGAGATTCTGTTGTCTTAACTTAGAATAAGAAAGAATGAATAAAAAGGATACAGGTGAGAGAATGAGAGAAAAAAGTCACTAAAATGACCAAAACTGACTCAGGCTGAAATTTGGAAGGGGTAAAAAGAAGGCAGGTACTCATAATAGTGGCATGGTAGAAAAGTGCAGAAAATGAAGCATGACTGATCTGAGCCCTTGCTCAAAATAGAGGTGTTAAAAAGAATGTACCAATAGGAGAAGGAGTCTGATCTATCACATATTCTAGGAAAGCCACAATCTTTGGATTAGACTAACATTTTCCCCCAAAAATTCTGTTACTGGGTGGTAATTTGGAGATATGAAAAAATTCCATTTTTTTCAACACTTGTATAATTTTAAAATATTATTATGAGAGGCACCTAGGTACCTCAGTATTTGATAGAGCATCAGGGCTGTAGATAAGAGATCTTAGGTTCAAATGTGGCCTCAGACACTTCATAGCTGTATGATCCTGGGCAAGTCACTTAATTCTAATTGTCTAGTCATTGCTACTATTTTGCCTTAAGAATGATTTTTAGCAACAATTCTAAGACAAAAAGTAAGAGTTTTTAATACATAACTCAGCTCCCAGCTCTGGGCTCAAAGGTCCAATTTTGGGAGGGCAGATATCAAAATGATCATTTATGGGACATTTAGGTGGCTCAGTGGATAGAGAACAAAGCTTAGAGATGGAAGATCCTAGGTTCAAATCTGGACTCCGACATTTCCTAGCTGTATGATCCTGGACAAGTCATTTAACCCCATTGCCTACCACTCTTCTGCCTTAGAAACAATCCAAAGTATTGATTCTAAAATGGATGGTAAGGATTTAAAACACACACACACACACACACACACACACACACACACACACACACACACACACACACACACCCCTTAATTAGGTCCTAGGCTGGAAAGGGCCATACAGTTCTAGTGTGGAATTAGAAATTGGTTCTGGGATGGGATATTACTTCCTATCTGTCATTGCTTCTATTTTTAGTCCTTCACTTTGGATTTTAACCCCTGGAACAATTTCTGACCTCTTGGTTGGCCATTTCCTAATTGAACACAATGTACTTACCTTACCCAATCTCCTTATTCAGGTTCATATCATGAAGTCTTGTCACCTGATATGACACTAAGCAGATCTAAACATAAATGTTGCTATCTTCAAGACTCATCACTTGGGGTACTCCCAACTGGAATTTTCACAGACTCAGACTATCTTCTATTGGAATCCTAGACTAGATGAAAGAGTTCACTGATTTTTGTTAAATTTTTCTTTCATCTGATGCATTACTTCATCATTATTGGAGTGTTTCATAGAGGATCTGGATTTGACTGAAACATCATAAGTCATCATCTTTCCTAGAAGTCCTTCATGAGTTATATATCCAAAGGAAAAAAATCCATATATTCATGGGTAGTAGAAGAGGTCATTGAAGGAAAAGAGAGAAAGAGAAATGTTTTTTAATGTTTATAAGAGCCATTCCTTTTTTGTGTGCGTTGTTTTTGAAAAAACAAAGAAATCTTACCTCCTTGACTTCAAAAGACTTGGAAGCATAATAAAATTGATTCAGTAGAAACAGTCTTTTGCTTGCAAAAATCAAAATTACTTTCCTTCTTCATCTTTTGAATTAAAGAGAATGGATAATAATTTATACTCGTGACCAAAACTACAACATGCACTCTATAAAATGCTGAGTTATCTATGGTTTTATCTTTTCCACATGAATTTCAAATGCACCTGTGAATCAATAAAACTAAGGTAAAGAACTATGCATGTTAAGACACATCATTATTCAAATATAAATAAAGTAAAAGATATGTTTACTCCATCAGCTTTAAAAAAAACCATTTCTTACTTTTGATACAAAATGAGTATGTAGTACACTAAAATACCCAGATCTTTTATCATAAAAAACCTTTTTCCATTCAACCCTCCCCTATCTTGTATTTACAAAGTTGTCCTTTCCTAACCCAAGTATAGAACTTTATATTTATCTCTATTTGTTTTCTTCTTAAGAGAAGAATCACAGTGCAGTGGATATAGTTAACCTTAAAGCCAAGAAGACCTGTGTTCAAGTCCTGCCTCTAACATGTATTGATTGTGTGATTGTGTGCAAGTCACTTCATCTTTAGTATTCTAAGCACTTTCTAAGAATATAACTCACATAGAAAGTTGGTGACATGCATTGGTAGAGGCAGTTTCTTCTAATACCAATGAAATCCTTAATTTCTTATTCAAATTTGTCATGATTTTAGACTATCCAGAGGCTTTTTTGCATTGGGATTTTATCACTCATTAAATTAGCTGCCCTCAGTTTCATACTATTATATCTATGACTTCATGCTAGTTGTTTATTAAAATGCTAAATGGCATAGGAAGAAGAGCGGTTCCCTGTAGATTTCCACTAGTGACTACCTTCCAAGTTGACATAGACCAATTAATGACTGTTTTTTTAGTCCAGTAATCCAACCAGTTTAAAACCCAACTAACTCTACAATCTGTTTTAATAAAATTTAAGTTTACTATATTTCCTAAAGTCTGCAGAATCCCTTTGAGGAATGGTGTTGTTAACCTGTTGAAAGAAAAAAAGGGAAAGAAAAAAAGAAAGGAAGGAAAGAAGTTAAGAAGGTTTTTCAATCTGCCATAACCTGTCACTGCTTCCCTTTCTAAGTATGAACAAACCATTTTTTTATTAGTTCAGGTCTAGAATTTGGCTAAGAAAGAAGTCAGGGTTACTAACCTATAATTATATATTTTTAGCTAATTTTAAAGCATTTCCCTTTCTTCATTACTGTAGAATCTTTCCCATAATCTAAAATTCTTCAAGTCCATTGCGAGCAATCAATCATATTTGCCAGTATTCAAGTACCTCAGGATGTGGTTCATAGAGACTTGATGGTGGGAATTCATTAATAGTATTTAAATATGCTTTTACCATTTCTTGGTATTATCATTTTCAATACTCTGTTAGTCTTTTGGGTCCTATCTTTCCCAGAATTAAGATCCTTCTTGACAGATTAAAAAGAAGGAAAATAAGAGTTGAGAATTTTAGACTTCTCACCTTAATCTTTTATTATCATATCATTTTGGGCCAATAGTGGTCCTCTTGTACCCAGTATGTATGGCTAAAAAAATAAATAACTAGTAATTGGATAGAGAAATGGAAGAGTGAATGAGTGCATAGACAGATAACTTTAAAAATAGATAAATTAAAATAAAAAAAGTTTTTCTCCTTAGAAATTACCATCTCACTCAGATCACTATAAGCTTTAGCATTCCTGATAATATTAAAGGATGAGATCATGCTTTTAAATCTATCATCAGTAACCTGTCATAACAGCCATTTCATTCTCCTCTTTCTTAAAAATGAGTTGATCAGTGAGTTCCCTGACATTGTCAATTTCTTTAGAAAGTCTCTTTACCTCATCAAAATTCTTTCTTCTGGTGCCTTCAAAGTAATATTTTTGAGCTCTACTCATCTCTCCTGAGCCAACTTCTCTCTATATAGAATATATAATATTCTAAAATATTAGGCCACTACATCTTTCCTATCTTTTTTCTGAACCCTTTGATATCTTCTCTCCCAAAATCTAATATGAAAATAAGACTTTTCTCAGCTTTTCCTCATTTCTCTAGTATAAACACTAATAAATGGTCACTCCACATCAAAGTTGCCTTCTTGTTAGTGCTTCAGCAAAACTTTCCTCTTTGTTGGTCATAATCAGGTGCAGAAGAATAGTTTTTCTTGTCACATTTTCCACCATTCGAAAGTTTAAATGATCATCAGTGTAAAGGCCAGAACTTCTCAGCTGCTCTCTTTTTTTTTGTGGAAAGAGCCCTAGAACAGATTTCCATGTAGTGGACATGACAATAGCATGTCTCTGTGCCAGGTTTGTGATCTATTCCTTGAGATCATCCTATAACTTCTACTGGCCACATGGTTTGTATTATACTCCATTTGTACTATCACTTTTGTTTTTCTCTCTCTCTCTGATTCTCACCCAAATACTTTCCATTATGTTTCCTCTTTTAGTTTCCTGGATTTCCTCACATGCTTATATCACCTTGATATGTAATTTTACTTTGCTGCCTCTTTTTATACTGTTTTTTTGGGGATAAGGTATTCAATTAAATTCAACAAACATGTATTTAGTATATATTATGTGCAAGGTACTAAGACTATAAATAAAAAATCCTATTGTCTTTTTCTTTGAGAAACTTACATTCTACTGAGAGATATAACTAAAATACAAATATAATTAAAGTTAAATTGAGAAAAGAAAGAGAACTAAAAATTCAAGGAAGGGATCAAGAAAGGTGGTACATGTATTGGTCTTTTAAAGAAGATAAGGGTTTTGAGAGATAGAAGTAGGTAGGGAATACATCCCAGGCATGTGAGGGTTTTTTATGAATGTATAAAAGTAAAGGATGTAGCAATGTTTAAGGCAATATCAAGTCATTCTCATTTGGTTATAATATAGAGAAGAGGATATTGTAAATATTAGAATATTCATAAAGGAGAATAGACACAACTGTGGCTCAAAGGTAAGAGCTCTGGGCCTAGAGTCAGGAAGACCAGCATTCAAATCTGACCTCATACACTTCTAACTATGTGAATCTGAGCAAAGCCATTTGTCTGACAAAAGGATACACTGGAGAAGGAAATGGCAAACCACTCCAGTATCCTTGCCAAGAAAACCCCATGGATAGCTATGGTCCATTGGATCATAAAGAGCTTAACAAAACTGAACAACATGAAGGAAAACAGTGTGAAATGAGAGTAGAAAAATAGACTGAACATAGACTAGAGAGCTATAACACCAAGAGAAAATGTTTGTATTTTATCCTAGAAGCAATGTGGAGCCTCTAAGATCTTTAAGCAGTAAAATGATAGTTAAATATGTCTTAGCAAGATTATTTTTTCAGGATAGATTAGAAGGGAGAGGAGAGAGTAAAGGTATAGAGTTTAATTGGAAGACTATAACAACAGTTCAGCTAAGTAATAATAAGAGCTCAAAATAGGGTGAAGGATGTCAGAATGGAAAGAAGGGAATAACTGTTAAGACATGTTTTTGTCAAAAATAAAAAAAAAATGCCAAATAAGGGGCAGTAGAGATGGTGAAAGAATAGTTAAAAATGAATCCAAGGTTATGCACTTGGGTAAGTGATTTTATGCTTGTACCCTTATCAATGTAGGGGCATTTAAAGTAGGATTAATATTTAGACAGATGGATAGGGAGAAGATATTGAATTTTATTGGGGATGTGTTGAATTTGACAATTCCTATAGAATACTCAGGTAAACAAAGTCAGACACCAATCACTAAATTTCTAAGATACTTATGAGGTCAAATGTATTGCTTTACATTAAGATCTCTGTTTCTCTCTGTGATTTACTCATTTTTCATGTATGAACTTCTGAGTCCATGGATTTTATTGCTACATTTTTAGATATTGCCTCTCATAATTTCCTAGGCCTCTTTTATTTTCTGTTTATGCTTTATTTGCTACTCTTTATGGTGTCTGAATTCACAAATACATATAACTGGTTTGTCCATCCTCCTTCCTTTTCAGTTTAAAGCTTTCTTGATTAAATTCAAAGACTCCAGACTAGACTGTGAAGATGGGATTATCTCTCCCCTTGCCTGCTTTTAAATTTAATCAAAAAAAGCAAAACATGCATACTTAAGTTAAGTAGAAGTCTATAAACTATTTACTAAAGGGGTTTCATCTCCAGAAGCAACTGACTGCCCCCTGGGCAGTCCTAAGCAAATTTAAAAACTATAATTGATCCCCTAAAGTGGAGAAAGGAACAGGAAGTGACACAAAAAAGGGTCTTTAAAAGTGACTGAAACTTCCTGTCATGAGGTCTTCAAGCTTTTTCAAGGCTCTGGAGGCTGATGGAGGACTTTCTTCAGTGTTGACCTGGGACTATAGCATTTGGTAAGCTCTTGGATTTTGGCCTTTGGACTACAACATGGGTAAGTGAAAAGCTGACTCCTTTCCTGGCTTCTAGAGAGATTTGTTTCTGGAAGAAGCTGCATGGTTATTCACTACCAGGTCCTCTGGCTAAATGATCCTCTGGATGAGGAACCAGTGGAAGGTTAAGCCTTCCTGGTTTGAGCCATGCCGGAGCAAATATCTAGAGTGATAAGCTAGTTCTTACTCTGCCCTATTTCATATTTCTCTACTCTTTCCCTCTATTTTGTAAATAAAGTTGCTAGATAAAAAGTCATTTTCACTTCAGTTATAATATCAGTGACTACATTCTCTTATATTTAGCCAAACCATATTAGTTTTATCCCCTACAAGACAAATATGCTTTGTTTGGCCCTTGGTGGGGGTTTCTTCCTCCTTAGTCAAGAGTTTTATTCCACTGCTCATAAATCTTCAGCAATCCTTTGTTTTTTATGCAAGGTTCAAATTCCTTGGCTTGGCATTTGAGGTTCTCCACCATCTGATACCATTCTCTATCTTTCCAACCTTATTTTATATTATGTCCCTCTATATATGCCATGAACCATCCTTTCTGATGTAATCTATCTCCTAGATCATACTTAGTTCTCAAACTTCCTTGACCTACACTGTTCCATATTTCTGGAAAAGCCAAATTTTATGTCTTTTAAATCTCAAAATGAATGCTCTCTTCAAAGCTAGAAGAAGCTATCATACTCCAGAGCACCTCTTCATCTCAACTGAAATAGCCTTCTCCTCACACTAGCAATAATTCCAGCCTTATAGTTTCTTTCTCCTATTGGAGAGTTCCTTCATGAACTTTCATTTGAGGAAGCACCCATGCCAGATACTATAATCTCTTCAAAACTGTACACGCTCATGATACGCCAAACTATCTGCAGCTGATTTCCCTATCTCTCTGCCTCTCCTTTTTTAGCAACTTTTCACATGTTCTCTCCCCCCATTAGATTCCTGGAGGATGACAGTTTTTCTATTTCATTGTATTTGTACTAGCAGTACTTCAGTTCATAATGCTGTCTTTTTGTCTATCATATTCTATTTTTTCCCTAACAGCTCTTCCTCTTAGACATCACACAGAATTTAGCTTGAACTCATTTTAGATATAATTTATTTGATAAATTCTTTAATGCACTCAAGGATATACTGGTAAATGTTTAATAAATGGCTCTCCAAAAACACATGCTACCATTTTAAATTTAATCTGCATTATTAATATTTGTCTGTGCCTTTATTAATCTAGGCAATTGAGAAAGTACGTCAAATCTTTATTTGATTTATATGTAAGAGTGATAATAATTCACTCTTACAAGCCAAACAACAACATCATTGACACTCTTCATGTAATATATATATGTTACAGTTTTCTGGCTTATTCTCCAGATAAATTCTAAGTAGGCAAGGATTATATTATATCTAAGGACTTGGTAAAATACTCTGTACTTAATAAGCTAGCTTGCCCAAAGATTCACATTTAATGACGTTAGGTAGATTTGTGGTAAGTGTTATATTGAATCTCTGGGAGCTTGAAGATCGCCTTTGATTGACAAATAAGTCAGTTGGATGGAATGTTCCCAGGGAAGTCATGCAAAATGCAGGAGGAGGGGCAGTTGAGAATCCTGAGCAGAGATTCTGGGTCTTTGACCTGTGCTGAGGCTGGAGATCAGTGGATCCTGGTCTTGGAGTGAGAGGGTGCAAACATCTCTCTGCAACCTCTTCCTGTACTTGAGATACCGTTTCAACCTGTACCTGACCACCACCTTGGTGTCTACTGCCCCTAGCTATTAGGAGTTTCATCATCTAGATATCTAGGTTTCCCAGGGCCCGGGAGGGATCCGGGAAGTGGGCAGGAGACGAAGAAGAGGGTGGAAAGGGTGGAAATAACTCAACTGTAAGGCTGAAGATCTATTGAAGAAGAAGTCAAGGATATCCCAACAGTTTACCTACTCTGGTTTAGTCCTGGCCAGGCTGAACCAGAGGGAAGCTACATTGTTTCTTCATCTGCCAGCAGTTGAGATTTTATTAGTAACCATTAGAATAGGGTCTCCTATACCACAGTCTTTTACCCTAATCCTACTTGTTCAATATAAAGTTTAAAGTACTTTCCTAAAGCAGTATCAAACTTGTTTTGGGAAGGGAGAAATCGCAGTCAGAATACAAGGAGTTATCCTAGCTAAAGAGCCCAAATCAACATATCAATTAACCCCAGGTGGGTCCTGAAGGAATATACCTCTTAGACCTGAAGGATCCTGCCTGGGCAACTGTTATAAGAGAGAAGGATCATCTTATTTCTCTCTGTACATCAATTTACCATCTCAAATAGATCAAGAGACCTCCCATAATTATAACATAAGTCAGAACAAAAACACAAGGTCTCCTTACTCTGAGACCATTATTCTCTATAATTCACCTCTATCTCAAAAAATTATCTGTTTAATCAATCATAACCATCCTATGGCTCTTCAGCCACCCACTCCTATGAGTCTAGTTGGTCAGAGATTTAATAACAAGAAATTCACTTCACTTTCCTGATCTAACACACCTGCAGTGAAGTACTAACAGGTAAGGGCTGATCACTGAGAAAGAAATTGATACCTGAGTGGAGCTCTGTAGGGTAGAATTGTTGCTGATCACTGGAATAATGGAGCAGACAGTTTATGAAATATTGTAGCAGGGAAAAAGAAAGGAGGGAGTGGAAAGTCTCTGGAAACTCAGGTTCAGCAAATGTGTTATGGAAAAGAAACTCAAGCTGTGTCTCTATGACCTTAAAACACCAGTTAAAATGAGGAGGAAAAATAATTAATTTAACTGGTTGTTATGTCTACTTGAACTAGACAATTCATTTTACTTTTCCAGGGAAGTTATAGCTATTTTGACATCATGGAAATGCTACTTTAGTGAAGGAATGCATTGTGAAACATAGAGAAGGCCATGCTGACTGAAGAGAATCAGTGCTCCATGCTCAATAACATAGAGGTGGGGAAAGACAATTATTCTCACCTTTGTCAAGTTATACATTTTTACCATAATTTCTTCCCAGAAGCACAGAGATAATCCAACAAAAATAGCCCAAGGTCTGGTAATTAGGAAATGGTCTCTAATTCCTTCCCATACTATTTTTAGCTTTCTTTCTTTCTATGAACAAGACATTTAACTTCTCGTCTTTGTTTCTTTTTTAATTTATTTTTTTAATATTTTTCCATGTTTACATAATTCATTTTCTTTCCCTCTCCTCTTCCCTCCCCCTTCGCAGAGCCAACAAGCAATTCCACTGGGCTATACAAATGTTGTCACTTGATACCTATTTCCATATTATTCATTTTTGCTATAGAGTGATTTTTTTGAAACCTAAACTCCAAATCACATACCCATAGATACATGTGATAAATGATGTTATATGTTCTTCTGCATTTCAACTCCCATAGTTCTTTCTCTCAATGTAGTTAGCATTCTTTCCCATAAGTCCTCATGGGACTTTAGAGATTGGCCCAGCTCTCACTCTGACTCTGAGGTGGTGAGTAATATGGGGGAGGTGTAATCAGCTTACACTTTGATAAGTGTGGTTTCACCCCTTTATAGCATGGAATACCAAACACTGCCTACCTTTAATGCTGCATCCAGTGGGAGAGCCCCTTTATTTGTCCAATTTTGATTTCTGTCCTTTTGAGATGCTTTGTAATGATGAGTTGGAAGGAGATTCAGAAGGCTCCTGTTCCTATGCCACCATCTTAGCTCCACCCCACAACTTCTCTTCTTTGTCATTTCCTCATCTACATTTGAGTAGGTAATTCTCAAAATAAACAACAAGTTTTAAATAATTTCATTCTGTGAAAGCAGTTATCAGGCTTTTGTGTTTATACTGACACTAGACTGACTCAAGATGTCTGACTTTAAATTAATCTGGTTTCAAACCTTTTCTTAGCTCTCAATTGAGTGTTCAGTTTTCTGCCCTTAATATGTTACATTGCTCTTTCATAGTGTTCTAAAAATTTTGATCTTTAAGAATGGATTTTATTTCAAGAAACATGCAAAACTTGTAGTCCTAAAAGAGCATATTTCAACTGACTGTTAAAAATATAGCATCAACTACCATCAGATCAAATTCCTTAGAAATGTTGGATTTTCTCCTCTCTCTTTCCAACAGGAGAAGGCAGATGAGAAACAAAAATAAAAGAAATCAAGAATTAGTTGAGTAAAAATGTTATTTCTATCAACAATTTGGAATGTGATTGTTAAGAGAAAGATTAGATCCGATATGAAGGTATAGTTTTTGTTTTTTTTTTTAACATGGTAAACTTCATGTGATATTTTCTTTCTTAAATTTCACCTTAAAGTTCCTAGCTCCAGAAGCTTAGGGGAGGAGAATGAAAAACTGCTCTTCTGATAAGCCACTTACACATAAAAAAAATAGAGGCTGTATTGAAAATTTTATCTAAATGTACCCTAATTTCCACTCCTTTTAAAGATGTGAGTAACAAGGGGCTGTTCAGAAAAATGTGACATCCTTTCATTTAGTACATGACAAAGGGATAGACAGACAAATGTGACCAACTTCTCCTAAGGAAGTTACAATAAGTGTCAGCCAGAGACATTCTGACCCCTCTTAGAAAATCAGTAATCTATCTAGATTATGACAATACTGATCCATTTCCTTCTTAATTTGTATTTGTATCACATCTACATTGGTTTCTCTTTCTTTGAAAGTTTGTCATTAAAAGGTTGGGTATTATCTGAGCTCTGGACAAGGCCTATAAAATGCTAAATACCTTCTGTGATAACAAATTCCTTCCTATACTTTTTTATCTCTGAGCCTGCCTGATTTTGGGGGTGTAGCTCTAACAAAATTTTTCTTTCAACAGTCATAAAAGGTATTGATTAGGCCTTTGGGTGGTGACCTTAAATTATCTAACTTTGTGAAGGAAATAAGAATAAGGCTATAAAGAGCTGGCAATTTTTAAATTTCTTTCTTTTTACAATGCTAATAGTTTTTTTAGCTACTTTGATAAATTGAGACTTAATGTTCATTAGTGATTATAAATCCAGACTTAATTCAGTACAAATACTAAATTATATTGTGGTCTCATTAATATGAAGTGATTTTTATTGGGTTATAATTTTATTAAATCAGAACTCAATGTAAATAACAAAAATAAAAATATTTTTACTCAGCATTATAAAAAATTATAATTCTAGGAAATGTATAATTTCAGAAACATCCTCAGTTAAAATCCAATCTTGTATAATTTTATCAGCCATGTGACTTCACCTCTGTCTCACTGATAAAAATGAAAATGCTAGGACCTAAAAGGCTTAGCATCATGGTTGGTATATAGCAAATATTATATAAATATTAATTTTTGTGGTTACTATCATTGCTTCTTTAATGGAATGCAATTACTTTCTTTTGGATAATTTTTACACAGGGTTTTAGACATGATAAAAAATGAAAAGAATAATAAGTTAAAGGAACTCTACGTAAAAAAGTTTGAAAAATTGGTAATAAGTTTTGTTTCATATTTAAAATTTTAATATTAATATTAATTAATATTGTTTGTAATAAGGTATAATGTGGCAAATATTTTTGGTATATAAATTTTTGTATGATATTGTAAAGATGTGATGATAGAAAAGTAATTTCTCTTTAATATGGGTGTTGTCATATAAGTAACTAATTTTTAAAAAATGAATAGAAATTATATATACACATTTAGAAAATTGTGATGTTATTTTATCAGCCCTGTTGATCATACCCTATACTATTCTAAAGCATTGGTATTTGGACTTTTAATTCTAATTCTATTTCTAAATTTAATTCTGAAACCTTAAGGTTAATTTTGAAGTTATTTGGCGATACCTTATGAAAATGGTAAAAATAATTTGTTAAGTTATTGTAAAATATTGATAATATTATAAACTCATAAATATTTAATTGGCTATATTTTAAAGGTTGCTTGAGATCCAAATCAGCAAGTGAAATTCTTCTCCCCTTTTCCCATTATAACTACTCCTTGACTAGAACAAGAGTAATTATCAGAGAAATTAAGAATTTATCTTATGGAACTATTTTATTGTAAAATATGAAGTCATGTCTATTGTGAAATTATAATCTGGAGCTATATGTATGTGTATGTGAGTGTGGGTGTTTTGCATAGGGTAATGTTAGTGATCCTATGGCACATGTGCCAGAGTATGCTAGAGGGGACTGCTCTCTTCCCCTC
This sequence comes from Gracilinanus agilis, assembly GCF_016433145.1. Taxonomy (NCBI): domain Eukaryota; kingdom Metazoa; phylum Chordata; class Mammalia; order Didelphimorphia; family Didelphidae; genus Gracilinanus; species Gracilinanus agilis. Next base: position 218,243,931 of record NC_058133.1, read on the forward strand.
TCCACCCAAACCTGAGGACAATTCTCATATCACCTGCCCCTTAGCCCAGCAGCCTAGTTAGAGTGTTTCCTCCTTCCCCTGTCTGGGTAAAGGAAGGAGGCTTGCATGTATCATGAGGGTTGCAGTTTGGGTACTTGGTCTCTAAAAGTTTCACCTTCACTGCCCCAGTTTTTTGCTAGAGTTTTGAAAAAGCTATCATATACACACTCTCTATGTGGAATTCCAAAATGGAATCAATTCCTTTATTTTTAGTGATAGACTATAAAGTGATAGTGATAGAAGATAAACTTACCAGGATAAGTTTATCTTCTAGAAGAAGTTATGACTGAGATTAAAGTCTGATAAACATTATTATTGCAATGCCAAGTAGGCAATAATAATTTAGCCCTAACTTGTAGTTAGTAAAACTTGCTATTTGAGGCAAAATTTTATAGGACTATTTTTGATATTATTCTGAGTCTGATTCCAGGTATGCTCATCAGGAAATGCTATTAGGCCAATGATTCATAATGGCAGACACTCTATGAGACTGATAGATATAAACTGGTGGTGGAGCTCTGTCAAGAGAGAAGCTGGGAGAGCAACTTTGGCAAGGACTATAGTAGGATACTCTTGCCTTGACTTTCATAAGTCTTGAATGGAAAATATTCTCCCATTTAACTGATTTTGAGCATTATGGAATTTTTGCCAATGCAATTGACTATCACCATAACTTTGCTTAGAATTTACATCAGATCAAGGGACCATTTTCCCTCTACTATAACCATGTCCTCTTTTTCTTCTTATAGCAACTCTCTATAATCAGGGCAGATTATCAGTGAAATAGATGAACACAATAGTAAATCCTTATCTAATGGTCTAAGGATAATAAACATTTAAGTTCATTGTTTTTTAATATCCCTGTCCACAACTAAATAGATAAATATTTGACCTTGTTTTCTGTCATTAATTACTGAAGGTTCTTCAAATATCTGAGTGGCATAAGAATAGTTAGACAATCAGACAGTGATCTGGGAACATGTAAAAACAAGATATAATTTCACTTTTCAATGAGGTTACATTAGCCTTTTCCATAGCGAGTGAAAAAAAGACTTTATTGTGGATCTAGGGGCAGCACATCCTGTGGGTTCCTCTCCTCTAGGAAATGCGTGTGCTCTTCTTTTTCCTAGGGTAGGAGTGTGCCCACCTCCTTAAAGGAGAAGACATATTATACATAGCTATAGGACTAATTGGTCTGTGGACATTCTCCTTAATAAATATATTCTCCCTAATCAATACTGTAAGAGGCATAAGTTTAAAAGTAGGTGTGTAAATGTGGATGGCCAAACTGACCCTTGCCCAAACCTACAGGCCTGTGTGTATGTTAGATAAGACCCCTTGCAAGCTGAATTGTGCATCCTAGATAAGACCTTGTATACAACCCACCCAAGGGGCCTCTGCGGGAGCCTATAGACCATGCCCTTAGAGTGACAACCACCTTTGCTCTAAGTCTTACTGTGAACTATATAAAGAGTGTTGGGAATTTACTCAGGGGGGGACACCACTCCTTTCGGTCTCTTCCCCCGCGTATGTACGTGTGTAGCTTAATAAAGCTCTACTCTCTGTGTGTTTTGCATCGTCTGTCTTGTCTCCTTGGGCTCACCCCAAAACGGACCCTAACATATGGGGGCTTGTCCTCTTGGGAATACGCCCTAGGAACAGCAGACGGAGAGTGGAAGCCACCCTGAGTGAGCCTGGGAACTCGATTGGCTGAAATCCTGGAACCAGTATCTGGAGGTGAGGATTGCCTGTGTGACTGGATGTGTGTCTGCTGAGTGACTGGGTGCCTTGATGGCAAGGAAAAACAGCCCACGCTGTGCATAAGGGTAGCAGGGCATCCGCCTGGCCGGGGATTATACCGCCCGCCTATGTCCAAGCACCGTGGTCCATCTCTGGCAAGAGGTGAATACCTAACCCGAGAGGGGGTGGCTGACGCTGGCTGTTATCCTTGACCTGTTTCTGAGTCTGGACCCGAAATTATCACCTCTCCGTTTCTCTGCGAGAAAAACGGCTGAGAAATCGGGGAAGTGAGTGGCTATACCTTTTCCCTACCCTTCCTCCCCCTCCCCTCCTCCCTTTCCCCCTTCCTGCTCAGGTTCGGTTCCAGCCAAATTTAGCTGTGTCACGGGTTCGAGTCCCGTGAATCACGAGTTGCTTCCTTTGCTCCCTGGCCGAAGGGTCTTGGGGGTGAAAAGATTCGAGTCCTTTAGAGTTGCCCCACCTGCCGGCCATGAGTGCGCAGGAGTTTTTCTGCGGGTGGAAGCCTCGTGAGACTACAGGTTCGAGTCCTGTGGTGCGCAGGATCGAATCCTGTGGCGGAAAAGTGCTGAAACCACCGAAGTAGAAAGAGGTTCGAGTCCTCTGGAGAAATTGTGGGTTTGTAAGATTAGACACCGAGGGCTGACTGAGGGACGCCTTACTCAATCTTGGGTGGATGAGGGACCTCTGGCCTGGCTGGCCCTGGCCTTTTAGGGCTCCCCGTTCCCTTCAGAAGGCTCAACCAGAGGTTGCTCCCCACAGAATTTTTCTTGACACTACACGGACTCTTATCTTTCTTTCCTCTGTTATTCTTCTCTCCCTCCCCCATGGCTCAAGCCTTACACCAACAGGGCTCCAGTCCTCTCCCTTGCCCTAGACAAAGCAGCCTGTGACACATCTGAAAGCAAGGGACAGCCCAACCCCTCAGCACTACCAGTCCTCCCAGCCCCAGAGGAATCTTTGCTGGACCTTCCCTTATCTCCCCCTTACAACCCCCCAGCTCCCATATACCCTCCCCCACCAGGGAAGACCAGGAAGCACTTCCTGCCCAGGCAGTTCCCCCTGTTTTATCTTCACCTTCCCCAGCCCATCAGACAAGGGGCCGCAGCCTTCTTGCTCCCGAAATGAGCCAGTTACCTTCCTCCACAGTGGCCCTCCCTGTCCGGACCGTGGAACCCATGGTCCCCTGTGGGCTAATGGTTCATCAATACTGGCCGTTCACCTCCTCTGATTTATATAATTGGAAACATCAAAATCCCCCTTTCTCAGGAGAGTTAGGGGACAAGGAAGTCAGTTCAGCCAATCAGATGGCTGATTGCTATACCTGAGTACCCTCAGTTGAAGGGGACAGTGTGCTGCAACTGTTTTAATGAGCTTTCTCACAGCAAGCATTTCTTTTTTAACCATGGATCCTAAAGAACTGATTTTTTCCTTTTAAAGCATGCTTCTCATAAGGTTGTATGTTTTTGTTTATTGTTGTCTTTGTCACAGTCTTGTCTCTATGTATTCTTAAATTGGACATTACAAAAAGAGGGGGAGTTGAAAGATTGAACTTCCCACAGTCAGAGATCCTCAGCAGAGGACAAGAGCAAATATCTGTTCAATGATTTTTCCTCTTTCTCCATTTGGATGGGCCCCCAAAGGAGTGAAAAAGAGAAAGATTCAGAACAGAAAAGGAAGATTTTACTCCACAATTGGAAGCATTTTCACTTAAGATTTGACTTTAATGGTTGGGGATGGCTAATAATGTTGATATGGTACAATGTAATTTTATTTTTGTGGTAACTGTCGTCAGTCAAATGTGAAATATTTATTGAACACAAAAAATCATGGTTAGAAGTTTGTTAAGCCTTGGTTTTTACTTTGTAAATGTAAAAATTATTCAGATAAAGTTGAATGTTATTATTGAGAACTTATTCTAGAATTTAAACTTGGGATTTTTCAAAATGAGATGTTCTTTTAATGTATGTGCTGTCAGAACTATCAACAAATAATCATATGACACCCAAGAAGTTTTTGTTTTTTAAAGTGGTTAATCTGTACATGGGATTTAATAATACAAGTACTAAAATTTGGAAAAGGTGGAATTTCTAAATAGTGTTATATTTGACTAGGGTTGTATGAACTGTTTTTAGGAAATTGTGATCTAGAGATTAACATGTATTTAGACTCAAATTGCTAGAAAGTAATGATGAATGAATACAAAATATGTATGCATTTGGACTATAAAGAGAATTAAGTTTTTCTACCTGAATAGGTTAAGGTTGTATGATGTGCAAACTGTATGAAATTGACAAGAGAAAATTTGACCGGCCCAGGAAGCTAATAGGATTACATGCAATTAAATATAGTACCTTTCCTCTTTTTACAATAATGGTAAAGGAGGAGAAGCCAGAGGAAATAAGAATAATTGATAAAGAAATAATAGGTGTGAATTCTAGAACAAATGGTAAATCAGAATAATATTGATGGAATTTAATCAGTTATGCAGCAATGCTTTGAGGTAAAAAGAAGCTAAACTGGAGATTCTATTCAAGTTTAAACAGAGGTCTGAAAGGAATAAGAGCAAATACTTTGAAATTCAGTTGTTTACATACTGAAAGGTTACTAAAGGACTTAAAGTTGTTTGGGAGTTGTGGAATTCAAACTAAAATTTATAGAGAATAATTTATTATGAAGATTTTGGTACTTGCTAAATTTTAAATTGCAAGTGATCTCACTTGGTAAAGAGAGATAAGAGACAAGGTTGTTAAGTCATAAAAACCTAAATCAAGCTATTTAACTCTTCCTTGCAAACAGGAAGGAAAAGAGAGAAATACTTTTAATTGTTCCACTTTGATATTTAGAAACTGATATAGCAGCACAGTACATAAGTAAGATCTTAAAGAGTTTAAAGATGAGTATATTTTAATTGTATACTTCAGAGGGTTTAAGGAGATGTTCAAGCAAGTAAAAGTTGATAGAAAAGTCATGGATATTTTGTAAAATCGTTTTTGTTTTTGTTGGCAGTACAGTTGTTATAAGGGTGCAAATGGTGAACCCCTGGGTTCGGGAAGGAGGCCCTTCTCAGGGATGAGAGAACTCCAAGCTTAGCTTAAAAGTATCTCTTTCAAAGAGTGTGGACATGACTCCTTGCACTCAGGCATTTTAGTGAGTGAGGGGTCAGTCTGAGATCCTCTGGGTTTAGGCTATCAAGATGTGGCCAGAGTTGTATCTCTTTTGTTACAGGGGAAAGGGAATTTCCCTGTTCACAGCCTGTCTGAGTTAAGGGGAGGTTCCTTATTCACAGCTTGCCTGAGTTAAGGGGTGCAGGATCCCTGCCATCTCTGCACAATGCCCAGGTTAGTCTCAAGAAGATTGTTTTCCTCCTTATTTATCTTTCCATCATAAGAGGTTTAAAAAAATATAATAGGGTTAAGTGTTTAAATTGATCAAAAATGTTTTTTGGGGTTGTATTATAAGCAGCCTGTTTGCCAAAAGGCTTGCTTTAAGGTTTATAGTGCTTAAAAGATTTCAAATCTTGTAATTGAAAATAGACCCTGTAATACTACATGCTTTATGATATTCCTCTAAATGTGACTTTTATGTAAATTGTTGCTAAAACATGTGCTTTAAGTATTGTTTGAATGTAAGCAAAAGCTTATTGTAAACCTGACTGTACCATCGGTTTTGTTCAATACTTAGTGGTTACCTCAGTTTACCAATTTGTACTATGAACTGAATCTTATAATGAGCACTATGCTAAAGGTACAGTGTCTCAATTCTTGGGAGTTATTGATTAGCATTTGAAGGGATACCAAATGGTATGTTTATTTTTGTGATGGTAACAGAGAGCTAAAGGAAAGTGAAGAGGTATTAAATGTCCTGAGTATGCAGATTTGTGACAGGTAAATGGAAGTTGTGTTCTGCCTTTTAAGCAGAGGGTTTGAGGGGAAGAGAAAGAGAGGAGGAGAGATGGAAGAGAACAGATATGGAGGTGAAAGACAATAAATAGATGTTCTACTCTTATAATTGGATCCTTGATCTAGGTATAATTTCTAAAATTAGTGTATATGGTGTTGGGAAAAATCACAAATGATTCTGGAACTCTCTTGAAAAGTTATACTGAAGAGATTCCTGTATGGCTTGTCTTAGTCTTTCAGATGGCCCAGGTACAGGAGACGATACAGCCCTGATTTATATTTACTGTGGAACTACTCAATCCAGCACTCCTCTTCCTTAATTCAGGTTTTGTGACTGGAGTGTGATATGTTAGTTATTGCCAAAATATGTAAGAATAACTGATTGATCAGCCTGGTAGGGATGTGAAAGGCTTGTTTGAGGGTATGGAAACTGTTTCAAGACTGCTGCTTAGCAGAATTTCTCTGAGCTGTAATGGAAAAGACTTTTCTTTAAGGAAGGAGAAGGCTTCTGAGATCCAATGATGACATATTGCAAAAGACAGAGAATGTTCTGTGATGGTTAGAGAGGCAATTCTAGGACTCAACCTGGACTGGACCTCTTCTGACCATCCAGGCTACTAATGCTTGAGTGACACAAGGATGGCATGAGCCAGTGACAGCTTTGGCCTGTACATGGAGCCCCTCACTATGTGTCCCTTGGGACGTGAGGAAATGCTTTTCTATCTGCCTTCCCTTTTGGAGCAAGTTCCCATAATCAGCACTTAATGCAAGTTGTGAAATTATTGTTTCCATCTCCCCAAACAACCTATTGGGTTAATAATTAAAAATTATCAAATTGTTAGGGAACACACTTTGAGGAGTAGGTGATTAATGGAAGCTTTGCAAAAGGATATTTTTTAACAAAAACATCACATGCCAATTCTGCAAACAACTTAGGGATTGAATTTCCTAAAAGGTTCAATTCCTGTCAGAGGATGATTTTGGGGGATAAAATCTATTGGCTAAGTTACCCAAATGTTAATGTTTAATATCAGTTTTTAATGTGTTAATTTCCTTTTTGTATCTGGTGTTCTAGTTTTTGCCCCAGTCCTAGGTTCTATCCTTCTGCCTTAGGGATGGATGCTCCCTGCTTGTGACCTGTCTGTCAGTCTGGGGAAACAGTCTCTGGTCTCCAAGCCTTCAGGACCCTGGCATTCACTGCAGAGGTGCCCCTGAAGACCCTGTGCCCACAGCTCCTCCTCTTGCTCCCCCTCTCAGAGATTCTACGCCCCTTCTCAGCTTGAAGAAGCTACAGAAGATTGAAACCATCGACCCTCTTCCCTTAGATATTTGGAGGAGGGGAAGGGAGACGGCATGGGACCTTGTGGGACATTGTACCCCAGAGACAGCATAGAACATTGTACCCCCATAGTGAAAAAGTTTCAGGAAAATCCCTTTGCTTCCACTATGTACCTTTCCCCTATTCTTAACCCAGTACAGTCTTTCTTATCTTCCCCTGACAGGCCTAAAATAACAGAGGCTTTCTGACCCCTGACCCTAACACCCTCCTTTTTCCCCCCTTGATGGATGGCTGTCAGATGCTTCCTGATTCCCTGTCCCTGATGCCCCCTCTGACTGAATTTGTGAAGAACCGCCTAAATACCATACAGGTACTAGTTCTTCAGCGCCAGCACCAGGTGATTCCCCCTGACCCCTAGACAAAAAAAAAAAAAAAAAGTGTGGAATGTGGATGGCCAAACTGACCCTTGCCCAAACCTACAGGCCTGTGTGTATGTTAGATAAGACCCCTTGCAAGCTGAATTGTGCATCCTAGATAAGACCTTGTATACAACCCACCCAAGGGGCCTCTGCGCGAGCCTATAGACCATGCCCTTAGAGTGATAACCACCTTTGCTCTAAGTCTTACTGTGAACTATATAAAGAGTGTTGGGAATTTACTCAGGGGGGGAGACCACTCCTTTCGGTCTCTTCCCCCGCGTATGTACGTGTGTAGCTTAATAAAGCTCTATTCTCTGTGTGTTTTGCATCGTCTGTCTTGTCTCCTTGGGCTCACCCCAAAATGGACCCTAACATAAATAGGCTAGGAAAAGCCTTAAGCTGGAGGTCATGGCATTCTGAATGGAATGCAGGGGAAGGAAGAAGTGGTTTCTGCCTGATAAGGACTCCATGGTGGTTGGCACAAACTGTTGCTGACCCTGGGAGATCTCAGAGCTAGGGGAGTTGTATCCAGATTCCCTGGGATCCTGAAAGTGGTGAAGGCTTACAGCAGAGGACATCAGACCTGCAAAGCAGCACCGAGTGGGGAAGTGGTTTGTGATCTGGTGGACAGCATTGCAAACTTTCTCTCCCTACCTGGATACCTTGGATCACTTGGTCTGGTGGAGTTGACTCCTGACATCCTGAAACCATCTCTGGGTTAGCCATGAGATCCCAAGTAAAGCCACCCTCAGGTCCTCAGCTAAGCTGACCAAATATGGCTGGAGCCAGGTTGGGAGGAACTTTTCCCTTGTTACTCCAGTACAGTTTTCTTTGGGCCCTGTCTTGCTTAGATCATAGGAGAGTGTAATCAAGTCCTTCCCCTGCCCCTGTGGTTTGCCCTTAGGTTTTTTTTAAATTTTAAACATTTATTAATATTAATTTTTAACATGGTTACGTGATTCATGCTCCTACTTTCCCCTTCACCCCCCTGCATTTCCCCCACCCATGGCCGACACACATTTCCACTGGTTTTATCATGTGTCCTTGATCAAGACCTATTTCCAAATTGTTGGTGGTTGCATTGGTGTGGTAGTTTCGAGTCCATATCCTCAATCATGTCCACCCCAACCCATGTGTTCAAGCAGCTGTTTTTCTTATATGTTTCCTCTCCTGCAGTCCTTCCTCTGGATGTGGGTAGCATCTTTACCATAAATCCCTCAGAACTGTCCTGGGGGTTTTTGTATTGCTGCTGGTACAGAGGTCCATTACATTCGATTTTAACATAGTATATCAGTCTCTGTGTACAATGTTCTTTTGGCTCTGCTCCTATCGCTCTGTATCAGTTCCTGGAGGTCTTTCCAGTTCACCTGGAACTTCTCCAGTTTGTTATTCCTTTTAGCACAATAGTATTCCATCACAAGCATATACCACAATTTGTTCAGCCATTCCCCAATTGAAGTTGCCCTTAGTTTTAAAGTGTAGTAAACTCTATTCCCATCCTTAATCTTAGTTTGTCCTTGATTAACTGTGTAGCCTTCACTTATAAACTCTTGCCTTTACTTTGCTGGTTTCCACAGGCCTAGTCTTGGTGCTTCAGAGAGGCAGTTGGACGAAACAGCCAATTCAGTAAGAGACACCCCTTTGCTGTTAAACTTTAGTCCCTACTTGTGGGTCCCTTCCTGTCATTCCTCTCTCTCACAGCTACCTGGACCCATATTTACTGTTCAAGGCACCTTTCCCTGGTTTCTCCCTTAACAGTTTGACACCCCAGATGGCTGGGTAACAGGGAGGTAGACAGGAAGTGTCTCTTGGGCTACCAGAGCCACACTGGAAGCTGAGAAGATTTGAACATTCTGTGAGGGGGGTTCAGCCATTGGTTGTGAGCTGAAAGTTTTAACCAGTGGTGAGCTGTTCAGAACTGCTTACCACCCCCTCCACCCCAGGTCATTCATAAAAGCTTTGTGGGAAGGCAAAATACTATCAGGCCTGGAGTAGCCCCAGAGAAAGGGTTTTTTACCATTTTTTTGTGTTTTGTACTCTGTTGTTTGTGCTTAATTGTACTTGTAATTGTTCTTGGTTATTGCTATTGATTGTTGTTATTAATTGTTATTAGTCAATAATTGTGGCTAATAATACCACTGATATTATATATGGCTTGTTGGTTTGGGCAATGATGGGAACAATGATGTTGGAGGATTGGATTGATTATGTAATCTTGGGGTTGTGGCAAGGAGTGTTAGCTATCCAATACCTGTGGTTCAAAATCATACCCAGGTATTGTAGGGGTGTATTAGATTTGGAATTTGCCCAACCCATGCTAACTATTAATGTCCTGGATTTACTATCACACACACCGATCATTGTCCTTACTGTGGACATTCTCCTTAATAAATATATTCTGCCTAATCAATACCTATGCCTTTGGACACTGGTCATCCCAAAGGGACCTGTGCTACCTTATCATGAATATCAGTATGATTCCAGGAGGTCTAAGAAGAGAAAGGTGACAGCAAAGAAGATGTCCCCAGAAATCACTTTCTACCCAGACTTCACATAGAATGGTTATAAATAAAAATTAATCTAGGAGACTTTATGCTAATTTTATAAGTATTTACTAGTAAAGAGAGAAAGAGAGAAATAAGGTTTCTAGCCTTACTAACTTATAGTAAGTTCAGGTCCCAGATTCTAGCCTAGTGGAGTTCGTTCCACATTCTACTTGCAAGAGTTTACAAGCAAGATGAGAGTCCTCACTATAGCTCAGAGAAAGAGCCAGCCCAGAGAGGGGTGAGAGCCAAGAGGCCAAAGAGGCTTACAATGGCTTTTCAAACCTCATCCAATCTCCTCCTCTGGATGCTTTGATTGGCCAACAGTCTTTATGAATCATGCCTCCTGGCCTCCATCACACTGTCAGGCAGTCAGGGATATGACTCCACAACTCACATGGGTGAGTCTTTTGGGGACTAGACTGGGTTGAAGGTTCTCTAGATATTTGATTCACACAGAATTAAGACTTTCTTTGAACTACCTGTCCTAACTTTCTTTAGTTTGGACCATCTTGTTTCTGCTTACCTATTCGGAATAATTCTAAATTCATTATATAAATCCTGGGAAAATAAACTGACAACAAGAAGCCAAAACAAAAATAAAAAACCTTTATCTGCTATTGAAATATACTATGGAAACAGAAGCACCAGCTCTCATTCAGTAGGTCACTTAAACACTGAAGAAAGAAAAGTCAAAGCTGAAAGGTAACTCAGAAAGCCTTCTAGATACAATTATGTTGCTTTACTCTGAGTGAAAAGAGAGGAAGGAAAAGATCTGAAAGATAAACCATTCACAAATCACTTTCACTTTTGGATACATTCAATATTCTTCAAGCAAAGTCATTTTATGGAAGTACAGTGAAGGTCCTATGCATAGCCACCAGAGAATTAGAAGAAGACAGGGCCAGAAACAAAATCCGATCATGCACAACCAAATTTCATATATTCATTAACAACCTGTCCTTGAAGGCTCGTGATAATGAACCAAAAAGTTCATAATAAAAATTCTTTCATAGCTCTTTAAGCAGCAAATAATTATTCAGTGTTGTAAATATATTTTTCCTCTGTGACAAGCATATTCATGTTTGAAACATTATAGATTTGCTTTAAATGTGACTTAAAATCATTTGGTATTTATTCTAGTGTTCACGCAAATGATTACATTACTCTGATTGCATCTAAGCAAAATGCATTCTTATAGTTTTTCAACCTGTCATCAAATTTTTTCCAAACTATCACAAAGGTTCAACATTTGCTTAAACACAGATTCCCATTTGATGGTCAGATCCATTTACCTACTTTACATTCTGCACTCTGCACCAGAATAGTTTCTTCTTCTTCTCTGTGACTCCATAATCATACTTCATCAGTTATATATCATGATCAAGATGTTATAAGCATGTGCATTCATTCTTGTTGCACAAAAGTCAGAGTATTTGAAAATCATGATCATTGGGCATGCTCATTAATTACAAACCATTTTGAAGTCATCAGAAATCATCACAAACATTCTGCAGGTTTAAAATACACATACATTTGTACATTTATTACATAAGTTTGTATAAATATATATGTATAATCACACATATATATTTGCATGTCAGTATATGGGCACCTTTGTGTATGTGTGTCTGTGCACGCATGCACATACTTGTAAGAATGGAATTCCACTTAAAAGTGATTACCTTTGTTTTGTGATTAGATGATTAAATCTACCATGCCCATTCTCAAAACTAATCACAAAAAGTGTAACAACTCCACTTAACTCACGAGCTGGGAGGTCTGTGACCCACGTACGGAGTGACAAAACAAAATTTACAGACTGCCTCCTGAGCAGTCGTAAGAAAATCATCTTGTTGTGATTGGACATGTAAACTAAGAGGAAAGGACAGGAAGTGATGCAAAAGAAGCCCCTTTAAAAGAGAGTGACAATTTCCTGTAGTTTCTTCTTGTTTGTGACAAGACCTTGGACTAGGTAAGACTGCTCTTAATCTCTCCCTTGGAATTACACGTGGTGAGTGTAAAGACTAAATCTTCCTGGATTCTGCGAAGGAACGCTCCTTTCAAGAAAGGACCAGAGACTGAAGCTTTTGCTTCATTCATCCCTGGGCCTCAGGCCTCAGGGACTCTTGGCTCAGCCTTCTCTGATTAAGGACTAGTTAAATCTGCCTGGTTTGAGGCAGGGTCCAGAGCAAATTACTCAGTGTGTTAGATTACTTATCCTATCTTATTCTCTCTCTAATTTTCTTACTTTCTCTCTCTCTTCTCATTTCTAAATAAAATTCCATAAAAGTCATTTTGACTCGAAGTTATTCTCTAAATGGGGATTGATAATTATTAAATTCCTTGGCGACCAAACCTTTTAATATTCACCCAACAAAAACCCCAAAATACCCCTTACAGTTTAAACAAAGATGTTTCTGACTGAATCATTCCATTAAAAGTAAGGGGAAACTAAGTCTTAGGTATATTTCCTTGAATCAGTCAAAGTCATTGTGCAAATATTTGGATATTAAATAAATATAAAAATTAATGAAGGTGGGTGAGATAAAATTAGAGAGGAAATGATTTATCCAACTCTACCCCACTGATGCCTCTCTCTAGCCCTAAATTTCATGAATTGTAAGTACCTTCTGCTGAAACCAGTGCAACATAAAAGGTCAGGACAGAGTCCTAAACTTCAGGGAAACCGTGGGCACAAAATATAGAACTTAAGAAAATAAGAGAACAAAAAAGAAAGAAAGAAAGAAAGAAAAAAGCCTACAACTCAGTATTGAGTCCAGAGAAAATCTCAATTGCTTCCACCCCTGAGTGGCTTTTGGCCAGAGCTTTTATTAGCATATCAACACTCATTGATTATCTGATTGCTATCAAAGACATACAAAACAAACAATTCAGTGGGTTACATAAAAGTAATCAGTCAAAACTTGGTTAATAACAAATTTCTATTACCATCAAAGATCACATTTTTTATGTCTCTGAAATGTTTGCTAAGGAAATAGAAAAGATGAAAGAAAGAAAATTCTTGATAAAGAAGTTATCTAGAAGACAGTAGGCCTGGCAAATCCTTCTACTATCTATCCAAAGGAGAGCTTTTGAAATGAAAATTCTCATGTTGGTTCTAAGGATAATCAGAAGTGCCAGAATGGCTACTGTTTGGAGCTGTGGAAGTCTGCTAGATAGGCTACTGAGCAATACCAGATTAACCTAGTCAATTTGGTAAGAGACCTCACTAATTATTTTTTCCATTGAAGGTTTGAGGACTTATTAACCCTGTGAGTTTCTGATATGGCCACAACAAGAAAATTGCCTTTATAACAATCTCTTATTTTATGTTGGACTTTAACCTTTGCCATGAGGCCTCAATATAGGTATTTCAACACCCCAGGATTGGTTAGTGCTTTGCTATGTTCCCTTCACCTTCTAGCCCTTGCATCCTCTCAATTGGATTAGATGGCTTCTCCCTCCTTTTAAATGGTACCCACAACAGACTTTTGAGTCCAAAAATGTGTTGTCTTCAATCATAGAAGAGACATAAAAAATGTGAACTTTGACTGTAATAGAAATTTTTTATTAACGAAGTTATAACCAGACTGATTACTTTTATGTAACTCACTGCATTGTTTATTTTGTATGTCTTTGATATCAATCAGATACTCAATGAATGTTTCGCCAACTAGCAGTACCAGATCTTAAACTGAAAGTAATGATCTCTCAAGACAACAAGAACAAATAAAACAAAGACAAAAGACTGAAAAAATAAAAAGAAACATGGAATATCTCAATGAAAAAGTGACAGACCAAGAAAACCGGTCTAGAAGAGACAATTTGAGAATCATTGGTCTTCCAGAAAAACCAGAAATTAATAGAAACCTGGACTCCATACTAAAAGAAATTATTCAGCAAAATTGCCCTGAAGTCCTACAACAAGAGGGCAATATAGACATTGAAAGGATCCATAGATCACCCTCGACACTCAACTTAGAAAAGACAACGCCCAGAAATATAATTGCCAAATTTAAGAGTTTCCAAGTAAAAGAAAAAATCTTACAAGAAGCCAGAAAGAGACAATTCAAATATCAAGGAGCACCAATCAGGATCACACAGGATCTGGCAGCCTCCACGCTAAAAGATCACAAGGCTTGGAATACAATATTCAGAAAGGCAAGAGAGCTGGGCCTCCAACCATGGATCAACTACCCATCAAAATTGACTATATACTTCCAAGGGAAAGTATGGGCATTCAACAAAATTGAAGATTTCCAAGTATTTGCACAGAAAAGACCAGGGCTAAATGGAAAGTTTGATATCCAACCACAAAAACCAAGAGAAACATGAAAAGGTAAATAAGAAACAGGGGAAAGAAAGAAAACTCATAACTTTTAAATTTGCCTTTTTAAGGGGCTCAGTAAGATCTAATTATTTGTATTCTTATGTGGAGAAATGCTATGTATAGTTCTCGGTAGTGAACTCTGTTCATTATTATAGTATTCACTATTAAAGTAATCAGAAGAATAATTCACAGGGAGAGGGTGGAATACTAAATGGTCTAAGATGATATGGTGAGGTGGGAAAAAGGGGGGTGAATAGTAGGGGACACCAAGAGAAACTTGAGTGAATAAGAAAAATAAGATATTATATTACACACAAAGAGGGCATGGGAAGGAGAGGGGACAAATACTATTATAAGAAGGAGAGGAAGAGAGCTTTAAGAGGTAACATTTAAAACTTGCTCTCAGTGTAATCAACCCAGAGAGGGAAGAGTAGCTATACTATCCATTGGGATATAAAACTCTTATCTAACCCTACTGAGAAAGTCAGAAGAGATAAACCAAGGTGAGCAGGGGAGTGGGGAGGTCAAAAAAAGGGAGGGGAGAAGAAGGGGGAGAGAATTCATTAGCCCTTTAAAAACAAAAATAGGGGAATAATAAGGGAGGGGGTAGAAAGGGAAGTTAGTCAACGGAGGGGATAAGGGATAGGGTCTTAATAGCAAACCACTGGTTTAAAAGGAAATAGTTTACTGAGAAGGGATACGAATACGGGAGGATACGAAAATGTCAGCAAATGCACAACTTATAATTATGAGTCTGAATGTGAATGGGATGAACTCTCTCATAAAATGGAATCAAATAGTGGAGTAGATTAGAAACCAAAATCCTACCATATATTGTCTACAAGAAACACATATGAGGCGGGTAGACATACACAAGTTTAAGGTTCAGGGCTTGAGCAAAATCTTTTGGGCATCAAATGAGAAAAAGAAGGCAGGAAGGGCTATTATGATTTCTGACAAAGCCAAAGTAAAAATAGATATGATTAAAAAAGACAGGGAAGGTCATTACATCCTGATTAAAAGCAGTATAAACAATGAGGAAATAACACTACTTGATATATATGCACCAAATGATATAGCATCCAAATTCATAAAGAAGAAACTGGCAGAGTTCAAGAAGGAAATAGATAGTAAAACCATAATAGTGGGAGAACTAAATATTCCTCTTTCAGATCTAGATAAATCAAACCAAAAAATAAATAAGAAAGAGGTAAGAGAGGTGAATGAAGTCCTAGAAAAATTAGACTTAATTGAAATGTGGAGAAAAATAAATAGGGAGAAAAAGGAATACACCTTCTTTTCAGCTGCACATGGTACATTCACAAAGATTGACCATGTAATATGGCATAGAATCATTGCAAACAAATGCAAAAGAGCAGAAATAATAAATGTAACCTTCTCAGATCATAATGCAATAAAAATAATAATTAGTAAGGGCACTTGGACAGGCAAATCAAAAACCAATTGGAAATTAAACAATATGATTCTCCAAAATCAATTTGTCAAAGAAGAAATCATAGAAACAATCAACAATTTCATTGAAGAGAATGACAATGATGAGACATCCTGCCAAACTCTGGTGGATGCAGCCAAGGCAGTTCTCAGGGGGAAATTTATATCCTTGAGTGAATATATTAACAAATTAAGGAGGCAGAGATTAATGAATTAGGTATGCAACTCAAAAAATTAGAAAGCGAGCAAATTAAAAACCCCCAGATGAAAACTAAATTAGAAATACTAAAAATCAAGGGAGAAATTAATAAAATCGAAAGTAAAAGAACTATTGAATTAATAAATAAGACTAGAAGCTGGTATTTTGAAAAAAAACAGATAAAATTGATAAAGTACTGGTCAATCTAATAAGATAAAGGAAAGAAGAAAACCAAATTGACAGTATTAAAGATGAAAAGGGAGACCTCACCTCTAATGAAGGGGAAATCAAGGCAATCATTAAGAACTATTTCGCCCAATTATACAGCAACAAATATAACAATTTAGGAGATATGGATGAATATTTACAAAAATATAAATTGCCTATATTAACAGCAGAAGAAATAGAATACCTAAATCATTCCATATCAGAAATAGAAATTGAACAAGCCATCAAAGAACTCCCTAAGAAAAAATCGACAGGACCTGATGGATTCACAAGTGAATTCTCTCAGATATTCAAAGAGCAACTAATCCCAATACTATACAAATTATTTGATATGATAAGCAAAGAAGGAGTCCTACAAAATTCCTTTCATGACACAAATATAGTACTGATCCCAAAGCCAGGTAGACCAAAAACAGAGAAAGAAAACTATAGACCAATCTCCCTAATGAACATAGATGCAAAAATCTTAAATAGAATATTAGCAAAGAGACTCCAGCAAGTAATTAAGAAGATCATCTACCATGATCAGGTGGGATTTATACCAGGAATGCAAGGATGGTTCAACATTAGGAAAACCATCCACATAATTGACCATATCAACAGTCTAACAAACAAAAATCACATGATTATCTCAATAGATGCTGAAAAAGCCTTTGACAAAATACAGCATCCATTCCTATTGAAAATGCTGAAAAGTATAGGAATAGAAGGACCCTTCCTAAAAATAATAAACAGTATATACCTAAAACCATCAGCAAGCATTATATGCAATGGGGATAAATTAGAAGCCTTCCCAATAAGATCAGGTGTGAAACAAGGATGTCCATTATCACCTCTATTACTCAACATAGTATTAGAACCACTAGCAATAGCAATTAGAGAAGAAAAAGAAATTGAAGGCAAGGAGGAGACTAAGCTATCACTCTTTGCACATGATATGATGGTCTACTTAAAAAATCATAGAGAATCAACTAAGAAGCTTGTAGAAATAATCAACAACTTTAGCAAAGTGGCATGATACAAAATAAATGCACATAAATCATCAGCATTTCTATATATTTCCAACACATTAGAGCAGCAAGAGGTAGAAAGAGAAACACCATTTAAAATTACCCTAGACAATATAAAATACTTGGGAATCTATCTACCAAAACAAACACATCAATTATACGAAAACAACTACAAAACACTTTCCAAACAAATAAAACTGGATTTAAACAATTGGAAAGCCATTAACTGTTCATGGATAGGATTAGCTAACATAATAAAAATGACAATTCTACTCAAATGAATTTACCTATTTAGCGCCATAACTATCAAATTACCAAAAACTTCTTTACTGAATTAGGAAAAACTATAATAAATTTCATTTGGAATAACAAAAGATCAAGAATATCAAGGGAAATAATGAAAAAAAATGTGCAGGAAGCGGGCCTAGCAGTACCAGATATTAAACTATACTGTAAAGCAGCAGTAATCAAAACAATGTGGTACTGGCTAAGAGATAGAAGGGAAGATCAGTGGAATAGACTTGGGGTTAATGACATCAGCAAGACAGTGTGTGATAAACCCAAAGAGCCCAACTTTTGGGACATGAATCCACTATTTGACAAAAACTGCTGGGAAATTTGGAAAACATTATGGGAGAGATTAGGTTTAGATCAACATCTCACACCCTACACCAAGATAAATTCTGAATTGGTGAATGACTTGAATATAAAGAGGGAAACTATAAATAAGTTAAGTGAACACTTAGTATACCTGTCAGATCTCTGGGAAAGGAAAGATTTTAAAACCAAGCAAGAGTTAGAGAAAATTACAAAATATAAATTAAATGGTTTTGATTATATTAAGCTAAAAAGCTTTTGTACAAACAAAAACAATGTAGTCAAAATCAGAAGGGAAACAACAAATTGGGAAAAGATCTTTATAACAAAAACTCTGACAGGAGACTAATTACTCAAATATACAAGGAGTTAAATCAATTGTATAAAAAATCAAGCCATTCCCCAATTGAAAAATGGACAAGAGACATGAATAGGCAATTTTCAGGTAAAGAAATCAAAAGTATCAATAAGCACATGAGAAAGTGTTCTAAATCTCTAATAATTAGAGAAATGCAAATCAAAACAACTGAGGTATCACCTCACACCTAGCAGATTGGCTAAAATGAAAGAAGGGGAGAGTAATGAATGTTGGAGGGGATGTGGCAAAATTGGGACATTAATGCATTGCTGGTGGAGTTTTGAACTGATACAACCATTCTGGCTAGCAATTTGGAACTATGTTCAAAGGGCTATAAAAGAATGCCTGCCCTTTGATCCAGCCATACCATTGTTGGGTTTGTACCCCAAAGAGATCATAGATAAACAGCCTTGTATGAAAATATTTATAGCTGCCCTTTTTGTGGTGGCAAAAAACTGGAAAGGGAGGGTATGTCCTTCAATTGGGGAATGGCTGAACAAATTGTGTTATATGCTGTTGATGGAATACTTTTGTGCTAAAAGGAATAATAAACTGGAGGAGTTCCAGGTGAACTGGAAAGACCTCCAAGAACTGATGCAGTGTGAAAGGAGCAGAGCCAGAAGAACATTGTACACAGAGACTGATATACTGTGGTAAAATCGAATGTAATGGACTTCTGTACCAGCAACAATGCAATGACACAAGACAGCTCTGAGGGATTTATGGTAAAGAACGCTACCCACATTCAGAGGAAGGACTGTAGGAGAGGAAACATAGAAGATAAACAATTGCTTGAACGCACGGGCTGGGGTAGACACGATTGGGAATGTGGACTCGAAACTACCACACCAATGCAACTACCAACAATTTGGAAATAAGTTTTGATTGATGACACATGTTACAACCAGTGGAAATGCACGTTTGGCCATGTGTGGGGGGAGAGTGGGGGGCAAAGGGGAAAGTAGGGGCATGAAGCATGTAAACATGTTAAAAATGAATATTAAAAATGTTTAAAAAATACTATATGGAGGGGCAGCTGGGTAGCTCAGTGGAGTGAGAGTCAGACCTAGAGACAAGAGGTCCTAGGTTCAAACCCGGCCTCAGCCACTTCCCAGCTGTGTGACCCTGGGCAAGTCACTTGACCCCCATTGCCCACCCTTACCAATCTTCCACCTATGAGACAATACACCTAAGTACAAGGGTTTTAAAAAAACTATATGGTACTGGCAAAGAGACAGAAGGGAGGATTAGTGGCATAGACTAAGGGTAAGCAACCTCAGCAAGACAGTCTATGATAAACCCAAAGAACCCAGCTTTTGGAACCAAAATCCACTATTTGACAAAAACTGCTGGGAAAATTGGAAAACAATATGGGAGAGATTGGGTCTAGTTCAACAGCTCACACACTATACCAAGATAAACTGAGAATGGGTAGATGACTTGAATATAAAGAAGGAAACTATAAGTAAATTAAGTTAGCACAGAATAGTATACTTGTCAGACCTCTGGGAAAGGAAAGATTTTAAAACCAAGCAAGAGTTAGAAAAAATTACAAAATATAAAATAAATAATTTTGAGTATATTAAACTAAAAAGATTTTATACAGACAAAACCAATGCTACCAAAATTAGAAGGGAAGCAAGAAATTGGGGAAAAAAATTTATAACAAAAAACTTAGACAAATGTCTAATTATTCAAATATACAAGGAGCTAAATCAATTGCACAAAAAAAATCCAGGCATCTCCCAATCAATAAATGGGCAAGGGACAGGAAAAGGCAATTTTCAGATAAAGAAACCAAAACTATCAACAAACACATAAGAAAGTGTTCTAAATCTCTAATAATTAGATAAAAGAAACTAAAAACAACTCTGAGGTATCACCTCACACTTAGCAGATTGGCTAAAATGACAGCAGGGGAGAGTAATGAATGTTGGAGGAGATGTGGCAAAATGGGGACATTAATGCATTGCTGGTAGAGTTGTGAATTGATCCAAACATTATGGATGGCAATTTGGAACTATGCTCAAAGGACTTTAAAAACTATCTCCTTTTGATCCAGCCATATCACTGCTTGATTTATGCCCCAGAGAGATCATAAGGAAAAAGACTTGTACAAAAATACTTATAGCTCTTTGAGGTGGAAAACAATTGGAAAATGAGAGAATGTCCTTTGATTGGGGAATGGCTGAACAAATTGTGGTATCTGTTGGTGATGGAATACTATCATGCTCAAAGGAATAAAGAACTGGAGGAATTCCA
Organism: Gracilinanus agilis; assembly: GCF_016433145.1. Lineage (NCBI taxonomy): Eukaryota > Metazoa > Chordata > Mammalia > Didelphimorphia > Didelphidae > Gracilinanus > Gracilinanus agilis. The sequence goes on from NC_058133.1 coordinate 218,264,310, forward strand.
TGTGAACTGAAATGACCTCCAGAAATTGATGCAGAGTGAAAGGAGCAGATCCGGGAGAACATTGTACAGAGAGTCTGATACACTGTGGTACAATCAAACATAATGGACTTCTCTGCCAGCAGCAATTGTAAGGATCCAGAGCAAGGCTGAGGGACTTATGAGAAAGAAAACTAGCCTGTGGGAGGAGAAACACAGAAGAAAAACAATTGCTTGAAAACATGGGCTGATGGGGATATTATTGGGGATGTAGACACTCAACTCTAGTCCAACTATCAATAATATGGAATTAGGTCTTAATCAATGATTCATGTAAAACCCAGTTGAATTGTGCTTTGGCTAATTGGAGTTAGGGAGGTTTGGGGGAGAGAGAAAGAATATGAAACACGTAACTATGGGAAAATATGCAAAATAAAAATTAAATAAAAATAAAATAAACAAAAATGAAAGACAAAAAAAAATAGTGTTGGCTAAAATTCCCTCAGGGGTGGAGGCAAGTGAGATTTTCTCTGGATTCAATACTGAAGTAGTCTTAATAAATGAAATAGTTTAGAGAATAAAGTAGAATTGAAGTCAATTAATCCATTCCTGCCTTATTTAGGAAATTGCTCTAATCCCTCCATGTGGCCAAACTACCTATGCAGGTGGTGGGTCAGAGTCCAAATTCCCCTATGGACAACAAAGGGACATCAGAACAAACAAAAAGGTCAAAATGGAATGCAAGGTAAACATATAGCTAACTTTGGATGAGTGTTTAGGTACATGGGAAAAGTAAATATTCCCTGAGTGATCTGAGTGTTATCTACTTATCACTACCCGTGTTTGTGATTAGTGTTTCTTAACAAATAAGTACCGGATATGAAACGAATAGCCTTACATTTTGTAACTTATATAAGCTGTCTTGTAATGTCGGTCTGATACAGCTTCCACTAGGAAAAGCTGTCCCAGCTGGTAGATTTTTTCTTTCTTTTCTTAATATATAAATAACAGTTCCAATTATTAAATTTCTTAGTGTCTGGACGTGTATTATGAAGAACCCTGCTTCAATACTGTGTTGTGGCAAGCACTGTCCACTTTTTTTTGCATTTGTATTGCAGTCCTCCCTCACTATATTGCAGTTCACTTATTGTGGCAGGATTTTTAAAAAAAAAAGTGGTGCCTTGATCCATGAGCACCTTAAGTCTCAAGCAATTTGAGATACAAGCAGTCATGATCAGGATTTTTTGCTTTAAGTCACAAGCAGATATCTAAATCACAAGCTTCTGCCACCTTCTACTAGATAGCCTGCCAAAAGTTTCTTTCACAAGTTACATGAGGCTATCTCATTTAGTTCAGTGTTTATCTGGCCATGCAAGCATCTGTATTGAATTGCTTTTGCTTTCTTCTTTATTTTTGTCTTTATTATCAGTTTTTTGGGCAAATTTCTTAACTTTCAATCATGGGTCCAACGATAGAGAAATTGAAGGAGTTACAGCAGCAGCATATAGAGGTTTTGAAAGAAATTAGTGGGGAAGACCCTGAGGTAGTTGAGGTTATCAGTACAAACACAATTAAGGAAATGTTGAGGATTTGGGGAAAAATTAAGCAGTTTATTGAAAAAACACACCCAGAAAAAGTTGCAACAGGTCTTGTTCTGGAGCTGTGTAATGACACTTGTTTCACACATTATCAAAATGTTCTGAAAGAGAGGAAGAAGCAAACTTTCATGGAAGGGTTTTTGTTGAAATGGCATCTAAGTGAAATTGAGGGAAGGGTGGCAAAACAGCCAAAACTCAAAGAAGAAAATCATGATATTAAGAAAAGTAAAAAATAGCAATTAAGTTTAGCAATAAAGTTACATATCATAAGTAATGTGTGTTATAGGTAGATTGTAAGGTAGCAATGAAGTTAAGATAGGAAGCAGGCAGCCCAAAGCAAAACCTTGGCTGGGACTATGGAAATTCTGATATAGAATGCAGAGAGAGGTTTGAGTTGAGAGAGGGGACTTGGCAGAATTGGTAGGAATAACCTGGAGGAGTATGGAGTTGCTATCCAGCCAGCTGAGCCTCTGTAGACTGTGGATTTGGGGATTTTGAAGAAGATAGGAGTGAACATAGAGCAAGCAAGCCTAGGGTGAGTGAAAGTCACTATTCTGCTGTTGGTGGACAATAAGCAGATAGCCTTTCACTCTCTAGAGCCTTATCAGATTTATTTGCTGAACAAGGACCTGACTCCTGTGTCCTATCTACATCTAAGGATCAACTTGGATCAGTGATGTGAGGATCCCATCTCCCAGCCCCTCTCCAGCCCCAACCAGAGCTGCCTGTCTGTTAGTATAGTCGGGAAGCCAGCTGAACATCTAACATTCTAAATGGCAGTTGGGACCTTCTCTAAGAATTAGAAATCCTTCACCTTCTTTCCGTCCTAAACAAACATTAAACTTCTTCTTATAAGTCTTCCTGTTGTTCTCCTCTCAACCAAAGAACCAGTAAGAAATAAAATGGATATAAAAAGATAGATTTTAAAATATTATGGTTTTAAAAGATTTATTAATAGCCATTAGAAAAATGAAGCCACGTGCCATATAAAAGTTAGTTTGAAAGACCCACCATTACCACCACCACTATGCTGCTTCAGCTGGAAAAGAATGCATGCCCTTCCAGGCACTTTCTTTTTATTCTTCTCTCTACATTATTACACTTCCTGTCTACATGAGTATGCAAGAAGAATCATGGGAAATGTAGTTTGAAAGAGCACTAAATTGTCCACAGGAAGTTTAGATCAGGAACTTCAAAATTAGTTCAGGACTCCCAAATTTCCAATATCACAACCCACATAGAGAATTTGTTATCCCTGGCTAGTTTGATGTAGCAGTTAAACTGCTGTCAGTTACCCCAGCTAACTATATTTCTCCTTCACTACCCATTCCCCAAATCCCCTGTATGTTTATTTAGTTTATCCATTTATTCTTTGTGGGGTTTGGATGTGTACTTATTGTGTTTATTCCCTATCTGGCTCCAGTATACCCTACTTACTTATTTCATGTGTAAGGTCAATTTTACATTTAAAAATAGCATTATATATAGAGAGAGTAAATTATGTTTATCGATAACATGTAAAATGGAAACCTTCTCTGCCAGCATCTTTGCTTGACCTTAAAGGTAAATAACATTTCATAAGCAAGTTTATTTCTTCACATTCTTTCTTATTATCCATAAGTATATTTATTTCTTATTTATAAAGTACATTTTCATATTTAAAAGCATATAAAACAAAAAACTCTTTGTGTTTTTTGGGGCCAGAATGGATTCATTGCCTTTCCATTCATTTAAATGAGGAAAGTTGATTCAACACACCAGCAAATTGAGTTACGAGCTTGGCCATGGAATGAATTAAACTCGTGTGTCAAGGTACCACTGTATATTTAATTCTGTATCATGAAGTTTTCACTCTATTGAGGGATTTTTCTGGTGAATGCTGTACTGCACACAATGGAAGTGCAATACCTATGCCAAGTTTGCTTGCACAAGTTTTTCAAAGTGAGATTGTACACAGCACACTATTGACTGATAGAATGAAAGGCAACCAACCAGATTCCTGGGTTCTATATCCTGGGAGCTAATTGGCTCAGTGTTTATAAGAGCGTGGGAAAGGTTAATAAAAGTGTGAAAAAGATTTATAGGAGAGTGGGAAGGGTTTATAAAGCCTAAAAATATATATAAATAATAAAATAAATATAATGCAGCTCCTTCATGGATTTTCACCTATCATGGGGTCTCTGGAACATAACTCCAGTGATGTATGAGGGATCACTGTATGGTCTAAGTCAGTGGTTCCCAAACATTTTTGGCCTACCACCCCCTTTCCAGAAAAAATATTACTTAGCCCCCTGGAAATTAATTTTTAAAATTTTAATAGCAATTAATAGGAAAGATAAATGCACCTGTGGTCATCACCTCCCCACTGGATCGCTGCAGCACCCACCAGGGGATGATAGTGCCCACTTTGGGAATCACTGGTCTAAGTACACAAGACTGTGCTTGGTCCATACTAAGTGCTTAATAAATATTAGTTCATTGACTGAAAGGGATCAATTATCAATATAACTGAGAAGGGATTTATTCCAGAAACTAGAGCAAGTGCAGCTTTCCTGCATACCTCTGTGAAAGAAGCACCCTGACTATAGTGTTTGCATTGGATAACCATGGACAGAAGGATATAGATTAACTGTGGTTTTTTTTTACATTTATTAATATACATTTTTAACATGGTTACCTGATTCATACTCCTCTTATCCCCTTCACCCCCCCCCCC